>NW_027110402.1:131950-139599 GCF_000696795.3 Halyomorpha halys
TGACTCTAATATGTCATACATACTGACTCTAATACGTCATACATACTGACTCTAATATGCCATACATACTGCCTCTAATGTGTCATACATACTGACTCTAATATGTCATACATACTGACTCTAATATGTCATACGTCATAAGTATTTTAGGTAATTCATTCTTAATTAGGTATGTTTTACATTCAAGTTATCAAAAATTGGGGTTAAATAAGTACTTCTTTTCAATTCTAGGGCTTTGGACAAACAAGTCATGGTACCAACGCAGCGAATTATGAATTAATATTTATATTCTAACTTTTTCATTAGGATCCAAGATTTAGAATTTATAATTATAATACACTCATATGATTTCATTTTCACTAGATTATCAAAATTAGCATCTTAACAGTCGTTATAGGACCGCCAGAAAAGCATTTTTGTGTTAAGTGTTGTCTCATAATAGTACTGGGCCTTATAGTACAAGAACAGGGGTGAAAATAAGCATCTATTTTATTCCAACTTAAATAAAAACTAGAAAAAAGTAGTAGATAATATATATAGAACGAAAAAGGATGTGTTAAGCTGAGAATTGCACCTGGTAAATATAATTGAGGTCATAGAATTCCAGTGAATAAGTTGCAGTTGGTCTTCTCAGATTGTAGGATTTAAAAACGAACGGATCCTTAAAATGTTAATAAACTTAGTACTGACCTGGAAAACGTCCGAGGTGTAGGTGGGAGGATTGTGATAAAACTGATTTGGGTTTTAGACGTGTATTGGACAGACGTATATAGAAAGTGATTCGTGGTATCGGCATCGAACCCTCGGTTTCTTCAAGCCATTATTATTAATATGATCGATATGAAGATACTGGCTGCTCTCAAATTAATTAGTAATACCAATATACATTTTTGCTCGATAAAAATCAGTTATTTTAATCTTCATGACCTTCATATCCCTTTTGTCCTTGACCTTATACCAACATACTTCTCAAAATTCCATTTAAACCTTTGGTTCATTCCTTATTTGGTTCCACCCATCCCTACACCGTGAAGGTTGAAACGGTAGTGGCCAAGAGACTTATTGTAAAATTTTTATTTTTAATAATGTATTTATTGTTATTTACAACTGTATACACATATGTACAACAAGTTGCTGTAGGTGACATAGTGACATGATACAAACTTGCGGAGAATCTACCCACTGATAGGACTCCAATAACATTTCTAGATGGGAAGATCTCGAGCCCATCTTCTTTTCAGATGCCTAGGAGGATTATTAGGTAATGAAGGAGAAGCCAGGTTAGAAACAAGTGAATTTGAGTGGTTCAGAAGTTTATTTTGGAAGGAACACCATCTGGTTCTGGCCAAATCGGCAACATGTGGAACATTAAGATCCTGATGGATGATTTGATTTGTGACAAAGTAAGGAGCATTAAGGATTTTACGAAGGATTTTGGACTGTATGGATTGGATTCTGGAGGAATTTGATGGTTTAGTGGAGCCCCAAAGCTCAACTCCGTATGTATTGTAAAATAAAATTGGACAATTGGAGTTCTGGCAATGGTCAGATTCTCCACTCAAGTTTGCGGCTTTAGCGCACAGGCTCATTACCAGTGATGCGGTGAGAGGGATGCGCTGGGTCTTTTGAGCTCTGCTCTACCCCTTACACGTGGGGGATAGAGTGGGCTCAGGGATCCTCAGGTCGATTGTGTAAATATTTTATATAGAAGTGTAAATCTGACTTGAGGTTCTTTTATTTTATTTATTTATTTTTTCATGCACAAAGTTTGATTATGTTCATTTTCTTTATCCTTCTGTTTGTATATATTTAAAGAGAGATTTTATTTATTTTTATGTACTTTTTTCATTATTTTATTTTATTTTAGTACGAATGTGATCATTCATCACTATTACTACGGTGTGGCAGATTGTAATATCTATCAATAAGTAAAGTTCGATCATAAAAAAAAATTATCTTCAGGGCTCTTTGTGAATAATATCACTCAGAGAGGGTATTCTAATGCAGTTGGATTGGGGATTTTCGTAGCAGAACTCTATCTACACGCAATCTTCATGTGTCAGTCATGGTTATTGAAAAAAATTTCAATTGGTTTCCCTGCATTAGCGAATATTACTCTATTCAGTCGCTTCGCGTGACGGTGGAGGGTCGAATGAGAGCTCACGTTTTCAATTACGTTTACGCCAATTATTTAACGTTTGATCGTCTTTTTGCGTGGCGAACGTGACCTGAAGAGGCGAGTGTTGATACGCGCCTTCGCTAGCAGTTAACGAGCATTCGCAGGAAGCTCCCTGAAACTAATTATCTTTATCCTTGTTTATTACCTTCGATAAATGTTTTTTGTTTTATTTCATTTAAAGACTCGTGATGTTCTCTTCTGAAGTAATTATCTGGGGTTTGTTGAAAATACCGTTGTTCACTTTGTGTCTCTGCGTTTCTCTGTTGAATTGGTAATGAATTCCTAGGAAGAAGACAAATTATTTTCATTGTACAAAACTAAGTCTGTGGCTTTCGAATTAAAATAACTAACCAATCACTTGGCCGCTGACGATTAATGCTCAACAGTCTTGATGAACCATTAACTTTTTTTTTTTATTTATTCAGAAAAATACATCCAATATGATCCGACCAGATGACAACATTAAGCTTAGATCCAAAAGTAAACTTACGAAGACTCTCTGCCTCCTGGGTGATCATAAATTGTGAAGATTTCAATGAAGCTTTACAGTTCGCTAAAAATAAAGTGATGTACTGTCTCTGGGCACTTAATCCCTGGCATTGCCTCAAACTGAGACTGTATGACTGTGGGGACTTGGTCCCTGGTACTTACTTAAACTGACACCGTGTGATTGTAGGGACTTGGTCCCTGTATCTACCTATGAGGACTTGGTCCCTGGTACTTACTTAAACTGAGACTATGGTTATGGGAACTTGGTCTCTGGTACTTACTTAAACTGAGACTATGAATATAGGGACTTTTTCCGTGTTACTTACTTATACTGAGACTGTTTATTTTACTTTGCACCGTAATAGACAATAGAAAATTAAAAATAATAAAATTATGTAAAGCATTTTGAAATTAATAACATATTTAATTTAGGTTTAGTTATGATATAAGGTTAGCATTGCTGTATCCTATCCTAAATAGAAAATCCAAATTAAAACCAGAAACAACTGTTCTTATTTTTAAAACTATTCCCAGGCCACTTCTGATGTACATTTGTAAAGTCTGGGGAGCGCAACCTTTAAAAAAGGAAAAAAAAAAACAACAATATCATAATTAAGTCCTAAGGCAATTGTATCGGGATTACAAATGGAGTCGATAGAGAATTACATAAAAACAAGTTCACTCATATTTACCTACAGGAGCAGTGACCTACTTGGGAAACCCAACCTCAACCAGAAGACTGAAGCCCAGTCTGCTGCAGAATATTCTGTTACAAATTATATTTGTTATTTATTGTTCACAATACTTCTATTTTATCTACTATTATTATTATTTTCTCTCTTCGTCTTTTTTTCAAATTTACTTGTTGTTTTTTTACCCCTTAGAGGGCAATTATTTTTTTTGTTGGGCTACAAATGTCGTCACTGTTGTCATTAGTTTTACTTTTCTCTTTTATTAAGAAACAATGTTTTTTTAAGACTTTTAAACAGCCTCCATTTTTTATTCCCCCTTCCAATACTTGGCATACTCATCAATTTTGACTATTAATTATACATAGTTTTCATTAAAGTAATAAAAAATTGGGGTGAGATAGCCTTTTTTTCTTCCCGGCTCTTGTACTATTCTTGTCTCAGTCTGCGTCTGCTTCTTCACCTTCATCTTCTTATGTTGTTGGCTCACCGATTCCGGTAGTCGAACCCTTCCTAACGTAAAGTGCTTCGGGCAGACCACCTTCTTCCACTCGTAGATGAACTCTCTGAAGAAGGGATAATTCTCCTCATCCATCAAACGAGGTCAAAGTCCGACTCAGCGATGGTAAATATCCCGGTTTTCGTCAACAACCAGCAGAATCTCCTTCTATGGTACCTGCAGTTTCAGGGAAACCACGCACAGGGCACTGGGGGTCAATGTTCTTCCCAAAGATTCCCTGGAACCCACCATGCCCAGTCTGAATCTGCGAGACCCAATAATTTGGAAGGACCCACCACGCTCATAGTCTCGAATGGTCGGTAGGTCATCAGAACGGTGCCCTTCTGGCACGCCAGCCCCGTCCATTCCATTCTCCAATAGAATCCTCTCACAGCATCTTCTTCTGTTAGTTCGGGGTCTCACCAATCCACTCTCAAAGTCTTCGAAAATATGCGAATTATTTTTAATATTTTTCACTGATATAATGTATTTTTCATTGAAATTGTAGATTTTATTGCCATGTCATGATATTTTTTTTAATTATTTACTAAATTAGTACTTATATAGAGCGTATAATGTGGGCCAAAGAGTGCGCTTTATCAGTGTATAAAACAACATAAGATAACCTAGCTAAATTATTTCCATCATTAAATCTCTTGTTAGTTATAAACTCAAGTACTCGTTAATGAATAAATACTCTTGAATCTACTTTACTCAATGATTTACATAATGAAGGTCAATAAAACCAATTTTTCCTAGTCTATCAAAAATGTACATAAAAGAATTTTTCCAGTATTAAATCTACACGTTTGTTACTTGATGGTTGGCAAACAATGAAAGTAACTACTGTCTGTATACACATGCTTGTTTGTTTTAGAGTGGCAAGCTTTAAGGACATTGGACTTTATAATAAATAAAAAATAAACTGTTAAAGTAAATTGCCAAGAGAATTGAAACAATATATTTACAACCAATTGAAAGAATTTTAAAATCATAAAATATAGTTAATTATTTATTTTTAAGGTTGGAAATAACACTTTCAAGACAAACGGTTCAAGCTTCCAATCCATTTTAAAAGAAAATTTATATAACTGAAATAAGGCCTATTTAGACTTACGGAGTTGAGCTTTGGGATCCCACTAAAGCCAACGAATTCCTGTTGAATCTCACCCTTACAATCCAAAATCCTTCAATGCTTCATACTTTGTCACAAATAAAGGCATTTATAAATAACTTAACGTTCGATATGTAACCAATCGAGCATGAATCAACAAATTGTAAATATCAACCCTCCTAGTTTAAACTCCCTTGCTTCCTCTTTCAATGCTGATAATCCCACGAGGAGCCCAATAAAAAGAAGGCCTCGAGACCTTCCTTTAAACTCTTATAATAAATTTAGGCTATCTGATATTAGACACATAATTTTTCTTCATTTATGAATTAATTATCAAGATGTATATATACCAAGCAATATAAAATAAATATAAACTATAAAATCTCATAATAAAACAAACATAATTCGGGTCAATATCCTAATGATAAAAAGCATCGATCAATTGGTAAGGGATGGTATCATTTCGGAAATAGAGTAATATATATATATATGTACTCTTTCTCTGGTTTAATGTTCTCTGTTTTAACACAAGGAGATGAATCGGATTTATATAGCTGCAGGTGCCTCTGCCTATATACATTGGATGATGGGCAATGGAGAAGAAGATGTTGTAGCCTGTTAAATATATATTGCTTACAGGCACTGCAGATTTGTTTATCTTGTATAATATGCGATTTGTTTTGCAGGTAAATATTAATGACGTGTGGGTTCGAGATTCTTAAGCGGCTAATAACTCGTGTTTTGTGCATTCAAGTATTAAAATTTAAATACTTTTCAGGAGAAAAACCCAGACGGCCGAGGGTTCTGAAGACTGGGTTGTTATATGAAATGTTTTGTTATGGCAATCCTATAAACCTTTCTGTAACTTATGTTACGGTTGCCATGGTGAAATAAAAACACTGGTGAGATCTGTGTAGACAAGAGGTGTGATGGTTGTCATGGGAAAAACAAAACACGAGCGATTTGTTTGACACGAGTGGATTTTGTTTTTGTGAAGGCGACAGTTTGATTTTGGAGCACATTACGATTGTTCAATGTAAAGTAGTAATAGTTTAAAGGTCTATCTTTACTGTTTGAACCGAAATAGCACCATATGAAAAATGTCATCGTATGTGTTTAATTTTTTTCAAAATTATGGTGTTCTACTTCAATAGACAGTCATTAACACTAGAAGGGGGGATATAGTGCAGTGACGTTTCTTCAACTCGTCCTGGATAAAAGATTTGTAGCAGATGTCATCCTAAAACTTCTGGGGAAGGTGAGACGGAAAGGAAATATCGGACAACCTTATGTTTTGCCAGGAGGTGCACAAGGACTACGTGGGGTTTTAACTAAATTTTTATTTTATATTCACTTTTATACTCTTTTTGATAATAATGTAAATATAGTTTTTAAGGTTAAGTCAACCTATTAGTTTTAATTGTTTTAATTCTTTATTGTTTTATCTTTTTTTTTTTCCTTTTGCGATTATATTTAATTTTTTTATTATTTTCCTTTAACTCACCCCCTTCTCGGCTGAGCGTGGGCAACTATAAACGATAAACATATAACTAAGGATAAGTCAAAATTTGCGGTTATAATTATTCGAAATATATAAATAGAAGCTGTTTTATTTGCCAATTCCAATTAATCATCTTTATAATTTTACCTCACAGTCCACTAATACTAAACTACTAGCATATTCTCTGTACTCGTAAGACTATAGGAGATATAAAAAAAATACCCGACTTTGTTCGTATTTATTACTGATGATGTATGTTTTAGCGACATATTTTCGAATTTTAAAAGAATTTTTATCATTGCTTATAAGGTGAGTTGAAAATTAAAATTTTTAAGTTCCTTCAGTGTGTCTTATCATTCCCCCTCTCAGCTATAACTCAAAACGCAGGAACCAGCGCGTGATCTCTGCTGAGTCCACTGGTTCTGTTAAATGTAGTGAAATACGAGATAAAAGGAATTGAACGACACTCCTTCATCCGATAAAATCATTCGTCTGGAAACTTTAAAATAAAATCCGCCCACTCATGATGAATGTTTCTTATCCGAATGCCCATGTCATTTAGTTTCAATTCGTTTACGTGAAACCGAAAAAGTGATACTTATAACTGTGTGAACAAATAAGATGAAAGTAAAAAAGTTCTTGGTTTTTTTCTTGTAGTGTAGGTCTGAATTACAGCCACACAAGATAAAGATTATGTGTCCGTTATACAGAGGTTTCTGACTATAAGAGGTTATTATTAAAATGATATTATACAAAAATGTATTTTTTTTTTTCGTACCCCCGGACAAATATATAAATACCCCCTGAAATAAGTAATTGAATAGATGCGTGTAGGTAAGTATATGTATATCTGGTAGTTTGTATAAATACAAAAGTGTATTAATATAATCATTTATATATCGTAACTTAAGCAGTTATACCATGAGAGTCGGAAAATTAAAAAATAAATCTAAGCATTATTATAAGAACATCTCGTCACATACACCGTTTTGTTCGATACTTCTATAATTTTCCATGATAAAATGATAGGGAAATTCAACTTATTTATATATCGTATCTTAAGCTCTTAATATTTTGAGAGTAAAAAAAAAATAATACGATTTTGTTATTAAAAAATAAATCTATGCATTATTATAAGAACATCTCGTCATACACACCGTTTTGTTCGATACTTCTAT
>NW_027110402.1:139678-140260 GCF_000696795.3 Halyomorpha halys
ATAATCATAAGTTTCTGATAAAATGATAGGGAAATTCAAACTATTTATATATCGTCTATTAAGCTCTTAATATTTTGAGAGTAAAAAAAAAATAATAATACAATTTTGTTCCTAAAAAATAAATGTATGTAATATTACTATGAGAACATCTCTTCACATACACTGTTTTGTTCAATACTCCTATAATTTCCCTTGCTTCGGATAGAATAACATAAGTTTCTAATGAAATGATAGGGAAATTCAAATTATTTATATATTGTATCTTAAGCTCTCAAAAAATCCCTGCTGTTTCAAAACCTTAAAAAAACATTAATTTTTCATTCGGAGCTCTATATCATAAAACCTACACTATAAAATCTAAGAGACCATTATTTAAAGAAGGATAAAGTTGCTGAAATATTAGTCCTAAAAGAGCTATTTACGTCCAATAGTACTCGAGATATAGCTTTTTAAAAAGCAAAATTTCTTAAAAATCTACTGAAAGATTAGTAGTTAGTTAATTTATTTTGAGAAACTATGTGACGTACAGATATCTATTAGCACTCAAATCAAAGCTAGTTTAATGTACTATAAAGAAGTGTA
>NW_027110403.1:0-1787 GCF_000696795.3 Halyomorpha halys
ATTTACGGATCTTATATAGCAGTCCTGGGTGCCAGACTCGATCAAAAGCCTGTTCTACATCAAGAAAGACTCCCGAGCAGTACATTCCGCGCTCCTATGAAGACGAGACAACATCAACCACACGATGGCATGCTGGATAGTGGAGTGGGATGTTCGGAAACCAAACTGGTGATCTCGGATTATGTGGTTGGAATCAAGGACAGGGTACAGGCGTCTTAAGATGAGTTTCTCAAGGATTTTGCCCTTCATAGGTAACAAAGCGATAGGACGGTAGGAGGATGGGTATTCAGGTGGCTTTTGAGGTTTGGGAATCATTTTGATTATGGATAATTTCCATGGGTCAGGAAAGCAAGTGAATCTGAGTACAGCATTGTAGATGTAGGTGAGGAATAGAACGGATTTTCGAGAAAGATTTTTTAGAATATGGGATGTAATTAGGTCATAACCGGGAGCTTTGCGGGTAGGTAAGTTCTGAATGATGTTTGATATTTCTGAAGGATGAAATGCTTTAGGAGGAAGGGTTATTTGGAGTGGAATGTTTAATTTATCTTCAATGTATTCGATGTGGGTTGGATTAAGAATGTCATGGTGTGGGTCAAATGTTTTTGAAAGGTGCTGACCGAATATCTGAGTTTTTTCATCGTCCGATTTAGTCCATGTCTGTGATTCAGTGAGAAGAGGGTGATTAACATTTTTGAAGTTAAGGAGCTTCTTAGTGGCCGTCCATAAGGATTTGTCAGTAGTCATGAGGCTTTGAGTTAAGTTAGTTAAATTTATTATCTGTATAAATTATTATTATTATTATCATTGACAAACTTAATATATTAAGGAGTGGTATTGTATATAATCCTCAAAGCTACAGAAAAGAAAAAATATTTATTTATTTAGGTCATTTATAGATTATGGTGTGGAAGAATACTCATTATGTTATAGACCTAACAATAAAATTAAAAATTATTATAGTAATTTAAAGGACAAAATTGAAATAAAAAGTCGATCGGGGTTAATATATAAAATTCCATGATTAAATTGTCCAGCAATCTATATAGGTGAAACTAAGCAAATGTTGGGGGATAGAATATATCAACACAAAAATGATACAAGAAATAAATAAAAGGATCCAAATAAAACAGCACTAGTACAGCATGCAACCAAAAATCAACATATTTTTGATTTTGATAACACCATAATTTTACATAAAGAAAACAATTTGTTCAAAAGAAAAATACTTGAGTCAATTTATATATCAGAGAACATCAATTACACAGTTAATTTTAAAACAGATACTAAGAATTTAAACCAACATTATGCAGAGATTTTAAGCAAAATAAATGGAGAAATTTGTTACTATCTACAATTAATTTTAATATGGAATTTTGAGAATTAGAATAAATAACAAATTGAAACAAAAATGCAATTTAAATTAATTTTAAAACAAGGCTGACCTGTGTGAGTGGGAGGTTATAAATAGTTTGTGTATATGGTTAGTGATTTTGGTGGATAGTTTTAAAATAAGAAGAATTATATAATTATGATTTTAAATAGAAGAATAGGTGACTAAAGTTAAGCTTAGGTAAGCTTATTAATAATAAATATGACTCTCTAATAATTGACTTTTTAAATAGGTTTTTAACTTATAATTAATAAATGACCTGGACAGAATAGCCTGCAAAACAAATTTTAAATTTAATTTGAGGAGAATTTATAATTGAAGGTATGTTATATTATTAGTGATAATGTTGGTGTTATAAGTGTTACAAATGAATATATAATATAAACTGTTAAAT
>NW_027110403.1:2583-2997 GCF_000696795.3 Halyomorpha halys
AAGAATATAAGAATTGCAAGGTGAAACCTGTGGTGGGGAGTTTAATCTTAAAAACCAAAAAACTTAAAAGATTGGTAGCTGTTGGAGAAATATATAACATTATGTTTTAAAAATACCAAGTTTAAAAATCTTCGGTTTATAAAATAAGATATTTTTCATATTTATTATAAAATTTGCTTGAATAATTTATTTAGCATGCTCCCCAAATACATTGGGTTGCTATAATACACAGCATACCAAGCAATCCATGATCGGAAATAAATATATGATATATCAATTTTTTTTGTTTTTCAACCTTTTCCTTTTAAAATCAATACTAGTCTATACATTAAATTTTGTTTTCCTATCTAACAATTTTATTCCATTTAATTGACAATTTTATTCTCCTTATTTCACTCTCTCAGACTTTCCCTC
>NW_027110403.1:3047-4685 GCF_000696795.3 Halyomorpha halys
GTCTATACATTAAATTTTGTTTTCCTATCTAACAATTTTATTCCATTTAATTGACAATTTTATTCTCCTTATTTCACTCTCTCAGACTTTCCCTCTCCAGTGATTCGCTACCCACGTTTGATCCGTTAAACAAATTAAACCAAAATATCCTTATATAGCTCTATGAATTAAAAAACCAAAAGAATAATGAAATAACAAAGACAATATACAATTAAGAAATACAGGATGTGTTTAAACTTATTATTTTTCTGCTGTAATTCATAACAGTGTACATATAATACTCAATGTAAGCGTGAAGAATATAAGAATTGCAAGGTGAAACCTGTGGTGGGGAGTTTAATCTTAAAAACCAAAAAACTTAAAAGATTGGTAGCTGTTGGAGAAATATATAACATTATGTTTTAAAAATACCAAGTTTAAAAATCTTCGGTTTATAAAATAAGATATTTTTCATATTTATTATAAAATTTGCTTGAATAATTTATTTAGCATGCTCCCCAAATACATTGGGTTGCTATAATACACAGCATACCAAGCAATCCATGATCGGAAATAAATATATGATATATCAATTTTTTTTGTTTTTCAACCTTTTCCTTTTAAAATCAATACTAGTCTATACATTAAATTTTGTTTTCCTATCTAACAATTTTATTCCATTTAATTGACAATTTTATTCTCCTTATTTCACTCTCTCAGACTTTCCCTCTCCAGTGATTCGCTACCCACGTTTGATCCGTTAAACAAATTAAACCAAAATATCCTTATATAGCTATATGAATTCAAAACCAAAAGAATAATGAAATAACAAAGACAATATACAATTAAGAAATACAGGATGTGTTTAAACTTATTATTTTTCTGCTGTAATTCATAACAGTGTACATATAATACTCAATGTAAGCGTGAAGAATATAAGAATTGCAAGGTGAAACCTGTGGTGGGGAGTTTAATCTTAAAAACCAAAAAACTTAAAAGATTGGTAGCTGTTGGAGAAATATATTGTGACCCACAAATAAAATAAAGTACTTCTCTAATACCAACTCGATTCACTTAAAAATTTTCGAAACTGAACTCGATTTGCAACGAAATTTTGACTGAACTTCTGTACAAAAATGTTCGCAGTAAAATTTTACTGCTAAATATTTATACAAAAATATAAATTGTTTTCTTATTTCAAATTAATAATAACATGATCATAATCCAAGCTAAAATAAATTAATGATTTACAGCTGTATTTTAAAGTTTTTTATTTTAATTACATAAACTTTTTTTTAGCAAGATGAAATCACCTATTCCATTACCAGAAATACGTGAACATGAGAAAAAGGCGAAAAGAAAGCATGAATCACAAATCCCCCCTAAATTGGTCACAAAAAATAATCAGTAAGTAATTAACTGTATATAGTAATAATTATAGTACAGGCCATTAGTTATAATCTTGTGAAATCTCAGGCAGTAATTTATTAAGTATGACTGAATAGGAAAGGGATACGGCATTTAAACCTCACCTAAAAAGGCTGGGCCATTCTAATCACCCAAGTAACCTAATAATATTAGATAATTTTATATGAACTGTCTCTTTTTATTATTTAAGTATTTTATTTTTATTGGGATTAATGGACTTTTGTTGTTTAC
>NW_027110403.1:8660-8990 GCF_000696795.3 Halyomorpha halys
AAGAAATATTGACTGAAACTTTCAAATAGCCGTATATTCATAAAGATGGAGTTGGGGATCAGTGGTAAGGCACTGTGCTATTAACTCCAAGAACCCGGTTCTAATCCGTGTGTCAGATAATTATTTATTCTGTTGTTTGTAGCCAAGAGTCAAACCTATGGGTTTAGAAGCCCTGCGGTGTCCATCTAGCCGCATAATGTAGGTACTCTCAATTCAGAAAACATCTGGTGGTCCAGCGTGATTCTGACCCAATACCTCCTAACACAACCACTAGTCTAGTAAAAGTACTTCTATAGTAAGTTCTGTTATTTATTTTTATATTCGTAAAGA
>NW_027110403.1:11861-12172 GCF_000696795.3 Halyomorpha halys
CAACCTTCCTATATTAAGGCGTTGTAACTATAAATCCTTTAAATTATAGAACTCATTTTTTCCTAAATTTTAAATTATCAAGACGTGTAGCTTAAATTAATAAAAAAAATTATAACGTAATGTACGTCGACAAAAGAAAATAAGATCAATTTCTTTTGTCGACGTACATTAATTAATTTCCTAATAATTCTAGTCTTTGATTTCTCCCATTCAAACTGGCATCGCAGGA
Organism: Halyomorpha halys; assembly: GCF_000696795.3. Lineage (NCBI taxonomy): Eukaryota > Metazoa > Arthropoda > Insecta > Hemiptera > Pentatomidae > Halyomorpha > Halyomorpha halys. The sequence goes on from NW_027110403.1 coordinate 12,091, forward strand.
TTTATCCCATTGGTCCAAAGTCCAAAGTTGTAGCTATAAATCCTATAAATTATATAACGTAATGTACGTCGACAAAAGAAAA
>NW_027110403.1:12222-12537 GCF_000696795.3 Halyomorpha halys
TATTTAATAAATAGATTGTAATTTATAAGCAATAAATACAAATGGATAAATTGATTGAAAATAAATGATAAAATAAATAAAGCACTGAAAATAGAAGATAACCGAGTCCTAACCTGTTAAAGGTAGGTTTTGTTGATAATAGTGATAGTGTGGTTTATTAAGAACAAAAAGGTTTAAAATAGGTGTTGATTATTCTGATGATTGTTTGACTTGGCAATTAGCCTGTATTTAAAACTTTTCTTAGTGATATGTGGCAAATTAGAATTAAGTAGGTATTGCAATACCAGGATACCAAATACCGTTATTTCAAGCTAT
>NW_027110403.1:12607-13614 GCF_000696795.3 Halyomorpha halys
TACGTCGACAAAAGAAAATGAGATCAATTTCTTTTGTCGACGTACATTAATTAATTTCCTTTTAATTCTAGTCTTTGATTTCTCCCATTCAAAGTAGCATCGCAGGATTTATCCCATTGGTCCAAAGTCCAAAGTTGTAACTATAAATCCTATAAATTATAGAACTTATTTTTTCCTAAATTTTAAGTTATCAAGACGTGTAGCTTAAATTAATAAAAAAATGTACAACGTAATGTATGTCGACAAAAAAAAATGATCTCATAAAGAACATTCAAAAAAACATATTGAAAACAAGATTGCAGATTAATGAAACATTTAAATGTTATAACTATGTAATAAACTCACTTTATTAGTTAATATATTGTGAGGATCCATAAACATATTTTTAATGTGACCAGGTGTTAATTTAGTAGCACTAAATCATGATCGTTTTGTTCCGAATAAATTGAAACATGTTACTAGATAAACTATTTTATGCCTTTGTTACCTTTAGGTTTAAATTAATCTTAAATTTTATTTATAATTAGTTATTTAATTAGATCCTCATTATTACTATACTATAGAAATAGTGTAAAAAAATAAGGATAGACCCCAAAATAAAACATCATTGTTGCAACATGTGTCCAAAAAAATACATAGTTTTGATTTTGGAAATGCAATAGTTTTAATAGAGAAAAAAATACCTTCAAAAGAAAAATTCTAAGAGCTATGTTTATATCGGAAAATTTTAATTGCAAATTATGGAAAAGAAATTCAAACTAGCATTGTGCAGAAATTTCAAGCAAAATTAATTTTTTATCATAATGTTTATATATAATATAATAATATATGGTTAAATTTAGTAGGTTTTTAAGTACTTGTATAAAGAATGTATAAATAAACTAAAATAAAATAGGAAATATAATGAGAATACGGCAAACCTGGTATGTGAGGTAGGTTAAACAATGTATTAGACAGTAAAGTGAATAAAATTATAATAAGTTTCATTGTCATAAAGATAGGTTATT
>NW_027110404.1:0-1220 GCF_000696795.3 Halyomorpha halys
AATTCATATAATAACTTGTATTACTGAGTTCACAGAATCGAATATTCCCTGGATAATTTTAAATATAATAATATAATAATTTTAAATATTTAAATACTGAAAAAATAAATATACATGCTGAAATGTAAAGCGAATGATGGTTCACAAATAATTATGAATAAAACAAGTTTTATTTAAGGATTAATCAGAAGACACGTGTAGAAAGAACATTATTCCGCTTTTACATCTTATCTTCTACGAATTTTCTTAGAAAGAGTATACATAAATTCATGATAAACTGATTCCAGATTATTATACAGAAGCAAATCCTCATACCTTTTTCCTAGAATCGTTTGTAATTAGTCATTTATGCTCTTATTAGTTAGCATTTAGCAAGATTAGCTTTAATGTTAGTAATATATGCTGTCGAATGGTTTTGTCATATTTTTTTTTACTATATTTTGAGTTTAGCCACTTAACCCTGAAATACTCTGTATAATAAAACATTTGAAAAGTTTTTCTTCATTTGAAACTAATATTTTACACTTATAAGGTCATTAAATCTAGACCTTAATAATTTAGGTCAAAATAGGAGAAATTAGGCTTTCCTACAGTCGTATTAACGTAGGAATTGGATAAAATGCTGAGGGGGTATGAACTAAAAACACAATTCTCCATATACCCTGGTAAAAAAAATTTCATTTTATTGAAAAATGGTATTTGAGGGTTTCAGACGTCGCTAAAAACAAATATGAATTGTTTTTTTCCTATGAAAAAAATATGTTGGCCTACTTTACTAAAATCCTAATTATGTTTTTTTTTTTAATTTTTAGTGAATAATATTTACATTTGATATAATCAATAATATGTTTTTCTTATTCTTCCGAAAGAGTCAAATCGATTGGGACACTGAATAATAACCATGAAAAAATGTATACTTTTTGAACAACAGGCCAAAAATGCTAAAAATGTTTTACTGAAAAAATCGGGCCAGCCTATTCTCGGAAGGTACTGAAAATTAATATAAGGGCCTATAACAATCGGATTATCGGTTCGGCAGTGTATAATGTGTGTTTATTGTAATATAGTTTTATATTAAAATAATTATAGGTTTAATGTGGTCCAAATAAATTTCCTTAGTCATTTTGATTGATATTTATTAATTTTTAAATATAACCTGGAAAAGGAAATCGATTGATTTAATAACGAATATTGAAGAAAGGTATTATGAAAAAAGAGGA
>NW_027110404.1:2275-4119 GCF_000696795.3 Halyomorpha halys
TTTTTTTATGTTGTAATATCGGGTTTAATATTGTGTGAAATGTTAATAATATATGGATACGCAATGTTCTTATTATTTAAAAAAATTTTAATATTATTATTAATTTAACCTTTTGGAGAGCTGATAGAGAAGGAAATAAACTATAAATCATAGCAGTTCTACTCACTGGCTGGTTCGATCACCACACTACCAGCAATCGTTCGCTACACACTTCCCTATCAGAAAGAGATGTTGATGAAACATTTTTTTTTTACTTCTGAAAAGATACTAATTTATGTTTTTGGAGTACCGATGACGAATATAAATTTCGTTACCTCTAATTTTTCTGAGTAATATAAACAATTTAACGAAGCTTAGGAGTCCAAAAAAAAAATTATCTTTCCTGTGCATACAGAATCATGGATTTTCAACAACACCAATTTATACTCATTAAGCTAAAGAAAATTCTTTACATTCTATTGAATTTTTTTTACAGTGGCACCGTTTAGGAATCTTCACATAGTTTAACGGGGTTCAGTAAAATGAGAGTCAGAAAGGCTGTAGTAAGTTTTCAAAAAGTCTTGAAAATATGTTCGTTCATGTTTTTTAGGGGAATTTAACTTTTTGACTTCAAATTTTGTTCTTAAAATCCATCGTAAAATCCTCAATGCCCCTTACACTGTCATTAATAAAATCATACATAAAGTACTTAATGGAAGATTATTGATTGACCGTGTGTAAAGATGAAAGGAATATGGTCCGGGTGCGGTCAAAAAAACTCAAATAGTAGAAATATACTATTTTAATGAGCCAACGTTTCGCCCCACGTTGCAGGGCTTCTTCAGGGCTATTTTGACGGGAGTCAAAACAAAAATCATTTTTATTTTTATATATCATTTTTGTTTTGACTCCCGTCAAAATAGCCCTGAAGAAGCCCTGCAACGTGGGACGAAACGTTGGCTCATTAAAATAGTATATTTCTACTATTTGAGTTTTTTTGACCGCACCCGGACCATATTCCTTTCATAAAGAACTTAATGTTCTATATGTAACCGATCTAGCCCGAACCAGATATCATTCCTTTCATTATAAATTCCCTAACCCACTAGTTTCTAACCTTGCTTCCTCTTCCATTCCTGACAATCCTCCGAGGCGCCTAAAATAAGATGGCCACGAGACCTGATAATGTAAAAACGTCATTAGAGTGCTATCAATGGGTAGTTTCTCCACACGTCTGTATCACTCCATTACAACTTCCAACAAATTTACTATATTTATAATTATGTACAGTTGTAAATTTCAATAAAGATATATAAAAGTATAAGAAACATAACTATGTATTTTCCTATGTTGTGATTCATGCAAAATAAAAGATGAGAAGATTATCAACAATATTAATTCTGATGATTTTTTTTTATTGCTCAGGTTGGAATTAAATGCAATTAGAATTAAATATTCAATATTGGCTGTATCGATCTATTAGATATTATTGAATTTTTTTTTAAACCTAAACTACGGTTACAAATTCATAGAAGTATTCACCAAAAAAAAAAGTTCTCACAACGTATGTTATGCTTAAATGAATGATGATTCTGGAGTCTAATGAAGATTAATAATAATGATATTTAAAACAATAATCTATACTTAAAACAATTTGCAAGAAAGAAAGTAAATAAAATATTTTGAAATTTTCAATGTATTCTCTTCAAGACAATCTGGAATCGAGAATATATTAAATCAATAATATTTAATCGAATTATAATATATATATGATTGATATTTATTAATTTTTAAATATAACCTGGAAAAGGAAATCGATTGATTTAATAACGAATATTGAAGAAAGGTATTATGAAAAAAGAGGA
>NW_027110405.1:0-6587 GCF_000696795.3 Halyomorpha halys
GCGGACTGAGAATAGAGGAACGACTAGGAAACACTTTTACAGGGTTTACTTGGAATAATCTATCGATGAGAAAGGAACGGATGATGGGAAAGTATGTAGAAGGTAGGAATCTACGGAGTTTGTAAAGTAGTCCGGGTACCAGACTCGATCAAAAGCCTGTTCTACGTCGAAAAAGACTTCCGTTGAGTACATTCCAAGCTCTAAAGAAAATGAGACAACGTCCACCAAACGATGATATTGCTGGATAGTGGAGCGGGGCGTTCGGAATCCAACCTGGTGATTAGGGATTAAATGATCGGAATCTAGGATTGGGTATGGGCGTTTTAAAATAAGTTTTTCGAGGATTTTGCCCATGATTGGTAAAATAGAGATAGGACGGTAGGAGGATAGGTATTCAAGCGGTTTTTGGGGTTTAGGTATCATTTTAATTATTGATGATTTCCATAGGTCAGGAAAATATGTGGAACGGAGTACGGCATTAGATAAGTAGATAAGGAATAGGATAGCTTTCCGAGGAAGAAGTTTTAGGATGTAGAATGTTATTAGGTCGCGTCCAGGAGCTTTGGGGGTAGGTTATCATAAATTGATTTGTCTCTTTCTTTAAAAAAGTTTTAGTATAATTTATTACTTTCTTTGTATATGTATTCTAATTTTCTAATCCCATCTTACAATCTTTGTATCATGTTCTGTTTTTAGTTAGCTCTGAGGAAGAGCTGGAAACTAAGGAAAAACTTTGGTTACCATTAAATAGTTTTTTGTTATTATTTTGTACTTTTATTGACCCACCGCCACCCGGACTATTTTCCTACAATCTACTTCATACTTTGCATTCGTTACCAAAACAGGTTTCGTTAGAATTTTTACTGGGATTTAAAACATTGGGTTTAATTTTCTTATTACCTTTAACTCCAACCAGCTATCAACTACCATAACTAATACTATCATTATTGTTTAAAAGGCAAACACATTTTCTACTGGTTCATTTAAAAACATGTAGTATCAAATTAAAGGAATCAGATATTGCCAAAAACTTTAAACCACAAAAAATGTTAAATACTATGTTTACGACAGCATGCCTCGATAGTATTACTAGAGGATACTAAAATAAAAAAATCTTCAACAGTTGTCAACTAGTTTGAACTGGAAAAATACAATTAAAACATAACATCCATTGACAAAACGCATATACCAATATGAATTGTTATTCTTCCGGAATTGGATGGACAGAAGGTACGGAATTTGAAAATTGGAAGGGTATTAGAACAACGAATGAAGTAGGGAATACAATTCCATAGGGTCGAGGAACGAATGAGGAAAGATCTACCAAAGGCTGCGGTTCGATGGGAGTTACATATAAGTCTGAAGACCGTAAGTGGGTATTGCGGGAATGCACTGAGGATTTAAATTAAAGGATATCAGAGATGTACAGTGTATGTATTATGTATTAATTCGATTATTTTTATGATTTTAGGAGGTGAGACAGAGAGGTTTAGAGCATTCAACTATTGGAAAAAATCACCGACAAGACCAACTACTTGGTAATAGACTAAGAAGAAACTCTGGACCGGATGAAAATGTTCTTTTACACCGTGCCATAGAAACCGGAAATATCCATGAAATTACTGAACTTCTCGAACACGGGGCCGTAATCAACAGCAGGGGCAAATTCGGATATACGCCTCTCCACATTGCTGCTAGAAAGGGTTACGAAAATATTGTTCATTTACTTTTGGAGAGGAATGCCAGTGTAGATATAAGAGATATGTATAATAACGCCCCGATACATAATGCAGTATCCATGGGGAAGCTGAATATTGTTAAGGTACTTCTAGATCATGGTACTCGTATCAATAGTATAGGAAACTCCAGTAGAACACCCCTGCATTTTGCAGCCTTGAAGGGCTATAAAAATATAGTTCATTTACTGTTGGAGAGGAACGCAAGTGTCAGTATACGAGATATGTATAATGGCGCTCCAATACATGATGCAGTATCAAATGGGGAAATTAATATTGTTAAGGAACTTCTAGATCATGGTGCTTTTATCAACGATAAGGGAACTGCTGGATTCACGCCTCTCCATATTGCCGCTATGGAAGGCTACGAGGATATTGTCGATTTATTGTTAGAGAGGAATGCAAGCGTGGACATAAGAGATAAACATAATTATGCTCCAATGCATTACGCAGTACTACAGAATAAATACAACGTTGTTAGAAACCTTCTAGATCACGGCGCTGTAATAAATTCTAAGGGACAATTAGGGGCCACACCGTTACATTTCGCTGTCTTAAAAGGCTATGAAACTATTGTTAATTTATTGTTATCAAGAAATGCAAGTGTGGACATAAGAGATATGGTAGATTACGCTCCAATACATTATGCAACCATTCATAATAAACTGAAAGTTATTAAGATACTTCTTGATCATGGTGCTGTTATCAACAGTCAGGGAGAGTTTGGTAAAACGCCTCTCCATATTAGTGCTAAAAGGGGATTTGAGACTATTTTCAATTTACTTTTAGAGAAGAATGCTAGTGTAGATTTGAGAGATACATATCATGATGCAGCAATTCATCACGCAATAAAGGGTAAACAAATGAAAATTGTTATCGGCCTTCTGGATCACGGGGCGAATATTAATATGAAAGGAGCAAACGGGAACACACCGCTCGTTTTGGCGTTAAGAGACAGAAAAATGATTAAGGTTCTAAAAGAACGTGGTGCTGATGTGAATTCACAAAACCGCTATGGCGAAACGGCGTTACATGAAGCTGCTGAAATAGGTCATGATGCTGTCGCAGGTTACTTGCTATCCCAGAACGCCAGTTTGGGAATTCAAGATTACATTTGCTATGCTCCTCTACAACGAGCCGCAAATAACCAAAAGATTAACGTTATAAAGACTTTGTTAGATTACGGAGATGATATAAATAGAATTGGTTGTAACAACATTACAGCTTTACACTTGGCAATAGAGAGGAATAATACTAAGCTAACTGAATTTCTTTTAACAAAGAATGCTGACCCCAATGTGATGAGCCAAGAAGGATATACACCCCTAGATGTAGCGTTTTTAAAGTCAACAGAAGAACTAATAGAACGACTTTTAGAACATGGAGCAAAAGTTGAAGACAAAAGTTTCTTAGGATCAAAAATTCTGTTTGATGCGGTTTCAAAAAAAAATATGAATCTTATGAAACTTTTATTGAATAGAACTGAACACTTTGAAAAATATCCAACTGTTATACTGAACTATGCAATTGGTATGAATTTTATAGAAGAAGTTAAACTACTCCTCAAGTTTGGAGCAAATATAGAAAAGAAAGACATTCACGGTAACCTTCCTCTTTTTTCAGCTGTTATGTCAAAAAATGTGAATTTGGTTGAATTGATTCTGAAAGCAAGTACGGGAAAAGTGGACAGTAAAAATTACGAAACGTTTATAGATGCGATTTCTGACGTAAAGTTGGTTACATCTCAAAATAATGAAACAGAAATCCATAAGCTAACGGTTCTCCACATAGCTTCCTGTTATGGGCTCACGGAAATAGTTAAGCTGTTGATATCAAATCGGGCTTCATTGGAAGTAAGAGACGAACGGGGATATACACCACTCCACTACGCCTGTGAGGAGGGCCATTTCGAAGTAGCAAAGTTGCTTTTAGATTCCGGAACCAAAACGAATCCTGCCGATATCAACGGCACGACTCCACTACACATCGCCTGCAGACTCGGTTCGCTTGCAATAGCCCGCCTACTACTTTCCCATCCTATAGCTGCCTTAGATTATGCTGACAATTATGGATACACAGCTCTTCACTATGCGTCTTTGAGCGGTTCGCAAGAAATTGTGGAGTTTTTACTGAATCTTGGTGCTAACAAAGAAGCGAGAACTAATGACCTCAAAACTCCTCTGCATTTCGCATCCCTCGGTGGTCACAAAGAAATCGCGAAGATATTATTGAAGGCAGGAGCCAACAGAGAACCAACAGATATTGATGATATGACACCACTGCATTTCGCGGCTAGGGAAAGGCACCCGGATATGGTCAAATTTTTCCTTACTTTTATTATTGGTCATTTTATGGGAAACAAAAACGGCAATACACCGCTTCATTTAGCTTGCGAACGCCATGATAAATCCACAAGAAGTGAAAAGACCATTGTTACAATGCTTGCAGAACTTGGAAATGTAAGCCCATTCAATTTTGACCTCATGTCGCCTTTGCACATTGGGTCCAGAGACAATTCCACAGGCTGTGTAGAGGTACTTTTAGCACATGACGCTAACGAATTCAGAGGAGATAAACTGTTAAATCTCCCAATACATTACGCTGCATTGAATGGTAATTTGGAAATAATATTGATGCTACTGAGGAAAGATCGTCGCCTTGGCTCTTCAGTCAATAGCAATGAGGAAACTGCTTTGTTCTTAGCGGCCAGGGAAGGCCACACTGATGTAGTAGCATTGCTTTTAGAATATGGAGTCGTTGGTTTGAGGCCTGATGTAAAGGAAAGGACTGCTCTACACCGAAGTGCTACCAGAGGTCACTTAGAAATAGTAAAACTTCTACGAAAACACCGAGCAAATACAGATAAGCAGGATAAATGGGGCTTCACAGCATTGAACTATGGTGCTTCTTGGAGGGGGCACCAAGAGGTTATAGGGTATCTTTCGGATACCTATCTGAACATTACTTTGACGTCCTATTTAGACAGATCAAATCCTTTCTAAGCATAATTTTGAAAAAATAAAAATAGTTATTTAACCACTACGTACAAACCTATTTATTTTTTTATTACACTGTATTTTATTCGGAGCGTTCATATCCTTATAAACGAGTTATACCGATGGTGATGTCAATATATATTAGTTTAATATTATAATGAAGATATTCTTTAAAGAGATTGTAAATGTAAAAAAAAATGTTTATTTCACTAAAATAATAAATAAATAACAAAACATAAGGTATAAATCGCATACTTTATCCATTTTAATATTTTTAAGAATGCATTACCTGACAAGAGACGACTTTAGGTTTTAACAGTTCAAAAGAGAAGATACGAATTTGTATGCAATAAAAACCAGTAAAATATGCAGCAGAAAATGCAATAAAATAAAATATATACATCTAAAAATCGTGTATAAATCTTTTCAGTTGTATAATAGAGTTTACGAGGATTGTTCGTAAGCTGGTGGAGGGGAGTTACGGACTGTCAGCTGACAGCTGTCAGGTCTATATCAGCTGATCGTGTAGAACAACTGACCGATTGTATATACATATATAGACGGACAAGCTCCACAAATAGATCAGTCTTTGAGTTTACTTCAAGTGTTTCATTTCGCACTCCTCTATCTCCTATTATTTTTTAGTTTCACTCCAGTAAATGATAACTTATGTAAGTTACGGCCGAATGACGATAACAACTGACAGGCCGTATCAGCTGATCGAGTAGAACATGATATGTATATATAGATGTATTGGACTAAATAAAGCTAGTCTATTTCTTGAACCCGTAAGAGTCATTTCACATCCTTTTATTACTGCTTTCTCTCGATGCTACTTAAATTATATAAATATAATTGACCACATAATTTCAAATAATGAAGTAGAGTTTTTCATGATTTAATTTATGTTTAGTTTTACCTAAGTTAGAAAATTCTTAAAGTTATTACTAGTATTATCATATTTTTATATCTCTTTACGTCGAGTATACGCGACATGTTTGAAATAGCAATAAAACCGTTTACGGTCTCCTCCCATACATTCCCTGTACGCTTCCGACTTTCAAAGTCTGATTTCTCTCAAGTTGAACAGGTAGGTGTCCCTGATTAGTTCTTTACTCATTTATCATTATTAATTTTATTTTTATTTATCCCTTATAGTGTGATAAATTATGTTTTACTTGGGACTCTTTCGTGTCCCTTTTAAGACCAGAATCCGCTTTAAGTTTGTAGCTTGATTGTCTATGAATTGATAGTATTTATATTATTTATTTATTGAAATTTACAATAATTCAATTTCATAAATGTTTCAAAACACATATTAAACTTGGGAAGGACCAATCAATGGTGGTACTTCAATCATTGCTTTAAATTAGAAGATCCCGAGGCCATCTTCTTTTAAGACGCCTCGGAGAATTATCAGAGATTCTTAAGGATAAGAGATTAAAAACCAATGGGTAAGAATTCCGCAATGAAGAAGGGTATTCACCTATTTCAGGCCAAATCCGCAACAAATGGGATGTTGACGTCTTTATGAACGAGTTTATTTGTGACGTATTAGTATGGTTATGAAAAAAAATCTTGGTTGGTATGTTATGAATGTGGACCAGAGTATTCTGAACTCTAATTGTGGTAAATTGGAAGAGTTGACTGGGACGGAATTGGATACAACTTGGAACAAAAACTAGACTTGAATATTCAACTAAAGACAAAACAAGACATCGACGAAGCTATAGAAAAACTCACAGAATCAGTAAGAACAAGTATAAATGACAACACTTATAGAACTAGTAAAATGAATAATAATAAACAAACTAACCTCCCACAGTATATTCGTATCTTAATAAGGGAAAAACGA
>NW_027110405.1:8278-11375 GCF_000696795.3 Halyomorpha halys
TCTTCCATTCCTGGCAATCCTCCAAGGCGCCTGAAAAGAAGATGGCCTCGTGACCTTATATTGTAAACTCTTTTAGAGTTCTACTACTGGGTAGTTTCTCTACATCCTGTATCATATCATTTGTCATTATGATCAAATTTACTGGTTGTATTTTTTTATACAGTTGTAAATATCAACAAATAAATAAAATTAAAAAAAAAATTGTGGTAAATTGTATTATTATTCTATAAAACAGTATTATGTTCCGGGAAACCTACGGCAACCGAAAGGTTGAATTGGAGGAGCCACCATAATGCATTATGCCATATAATAGCCTACAGAATATACTAGCGCCCATGTGGCTAACAGTCAAAACGAAGCAACCCAAACTTATGAGAGATAGCCATCTTGTCTTCAGCCAGAAGCAGTCCATCTTTTCTTTTTGTTCACTCATCAATTATATCTACAATGAGTGAGTAGATTTACTGGAGTAGTTCCCAGCAGCAGAGGGTAGAGAGGCATAGAAATGCGGAGGGAAGAAAGAAGCATGAAGTAAGTCCACCTGGCACTAATAAACATCCACCACCACATAATAATCATCATGAACCCCCTCAGTATCTACAATTCCATAGCCCAGCCATTCAAAATTTACTAACTAATACATAAATTAATACATAAATGTTTTTTACTACACCACTTGTAACTTAAACAATAGAATTTTATTTTTCATTCAAACATGTTTCATTTTTCAATTATACAGTCCACTCAAACCCAACCAGCCAACCAAAAGTGAAGTATGTCTGGCATTAAAGTGAAGCATGCCTTTATATAATTCATAATAACCTAATGGATCCTAATCAAACAAAAAGGGGAATATGTCATGCTAACAGTACTATTTCCAAATCACAATAAATTTTGCCTTATTGAGAACAAATCAAAACCAAAATGTTATCATGGGAAACATAGAAATATCTTTTTTGTTGTTTATATTTGTTTGACAGAAGATTTTTCAGAATCTAAAAGTCTGAATATTAATGAATGTTTACAGTGAAGGCTCAAACTTGTTTTCTATTCCAAATATTAGGATGGATACATTACGTGTTGGTGTGGTATTCAGGTAAAGAATGATAAGATTTTTATTTGAAAGCTCTAACGATTTCTGTATTTACAAGTTATTAGAGAGCACTTGACCGATTTGGCGCGTGTGCCCAATGTGGATTAGCGGCCATGTTGATATTAACTGTTCTGTTTACCTGTCGCCAAGGAGACCACTGCTCGTTAATACGTATTAGAGGCAAGACTGGTGTGAGTAGATAGCCAGAGAGAAAAATAAAAATAGTCCCGGACGGCGATAGATTTATTGACTCTGCCCCAGTGGAAAACCCTGAAAAAACATTTACACAAGGCTGATAAATGATGCCAGATTTTTTTTCCTTGCTAATTCCAATCCCCAAGGAAACATTCCCTAAGTACTCGTTTGTTTACTTTACCCAAAAGTCATTTCCATGCTTATTTTTATATGTATTTACTCTATTGAAAATAGACACTATCCAAGTTAAATATATTAAATTTATGTGCCGTTAAATACAATTTATAGGCAGTGAATCAATTGTAAAATATTTCCCCGGGCATATTTTAAAAGATTGGTTAATTTAAATTTACAAACAATGAAAAAAAAAATTATAGATACGTGGGATCATCAAATGATGTTGAGAAATCCAGGGATTTTTAAGGAAAATAAAACATCTAGTGCGGTGCGTTCATACGTAAATAGTTAAATTCATTTTAAAGAAAATCGAAAAAAAAGTGAAAAATCGATTTTATATGTAGCATTTGCAGTAGATCGATCTTATCGATAATGTTGCTGACGCGTCCCAGGGATGTACTCACCTTAAATATTTAATTTTAGTTAGCCTATTCACACACACACATAATTTTGCGAAACTTGGTTATTTGGACTCGGGGCACCTGAAAACGCGTTTTTCCATTGAAAACTCCAATTCGTAATTTTACACGTACGAAATACTTTCCCTTACTATATATTCCATATATAGGTAGGAGCTAGTTATCATTTTCCAATGAACTACTAAAAATAGTAAAAAAAAAAAAAGACTAATTTGTAAATTTGTTATTAATAATTAAAGATACATAAATCGATTAAATATTAAATAGAAGTCATTAAACCATACATGTATAATATAATTTAAAATTTTATCTATTGTTCAATGACGATATATTCGCTTCAGTTGAGAAGCCCACACACAGTACAAGATCCCTGAACGATACGAAATTTGTAAAATTCTTATCTCAGTTTGTGCCACAGGGAGATGAGCATTTTTTTTTATGTTTATTATTATTTTCACAATAAAATCAACAGTATAATCTTATCAGCTCTCCTCTACCTTTAAATGTTCATTGAATAACTGTAACCTTGCTGTTCGTATTATTTTTTTTTCTGATATATCAGGATTTCTTAGTAATATTTTGATATTATACGCTTTCCCATACTAAGTTTCTGATGGAGGAGTTCAGTTGACATATTGGTTAACACGGATTTAACATTTTTTGAAAAAATACTCATAAAAATTATTCTAGATGCATAAATGTAATATTTTTTTGTACAATATGCCTGAAATATAAAAATATAACAGTTTACTAAAATGGACAATCCGTTTATAAGCATGTGTTCTTTAGAATTAGAATTATCTTGCAATCTGAAAGGTTTTTACTTAAATAATTAAAAACAAAAAATAATTTTTAATGAATTAAAAAAAATTTACTAACGGAAAAAACAGAAAAAAATGTTTTGTTTTTTCGTTATTCTCCATTACTTCCTATAACGTTTTATGTTAAATATTGGTTTTAAAAATGGCTTTGGCTTTTCAACGATATATAATATGTCTATATTAACTACTCCAATTTTCTGAAATGTTTTTTCATCCTCAATTTTTTTTTCCATCCCATTTCCTAAAGTTGATTAACAAAGAGACTATATTATTTTATCATTATGTTATTTTATTTATTCATTTTTCATACAGATAGTTTGTTTATGTTCAATTTGTTTATTATTTTGTATGTATATATTTAAAGAGAGTTTTTATTTATTTATTTTTATTTT
>NW_027110405.1:11425-20066 GCF_000696795.3 Halyomorpha halys
TTAACAAAAATAAAACCAATTGGAAAGTAAAGGAAAAAATGAACGAAACTTTGGGCTTTAACAAATGCTATTTACAAATCAATTATTAAACGTGGGTTTTATGTTAATAATTGAACATTTTACTTTATAGTACAAATTTGTGTTCTCTACGACAACCGTAGAAGACGCCCATGACTTTCACAGCTTATATTTACGAATTTTCCATAAATCGTAAAAATTCAAATGGTTACTTATTTAAATAAAACCAAACTAAATATACTTCAGATGAAGACACATTAATTCGGCATTTAAGCACTGTCATACAACGAGATAATTCCTTGCTGGTATTTAAGAATATTTAATTTAGTAGCGACATACCTAGTTCAATTAAAATCGTTAAAGCCATTTTCGAGAAATACGAGAGCATCACACCATATGCCTGCCTAAAATATTTAATTTTAAGTAATGCTTAAGGAATTAAAGTTGTGTTATTATTAACTTTATAACTAACCGCTCTCAAACAATTAATTTAAAAATATAATTAATTAGATAACTACTAAATCATTTCAGTTTAGTTTATTCCATATATAGTAAGTGAATGTTAAAATCTGTGTTTGTTAGATTAAATCTTCTCATATACTCTTTAGATTTGTATTCTTTGGCTGCACAATCTCTTACCCTACTAAGCTGGAAACACCTCTATATTAGTGATGTATAAGAGATGTTGAAAATGCCACTATTAAAAAGAGAGCCCTTAGAGAGCCGGAGTTGAAGAAGGGTGGATCAATGCCGCGGCTAGGCAATCGCTGGCACCTCATCAATGGCCGGTCCTGGGGGAAAATTAACAATATAAATCAGTGGGGCCCGCTTTTTGCTCCCCCCCCCCCTTCCCCACACAATCTTCATTGTTTTCACCTCCTCTGGTAATCTACCACAAAACCTCCCTCTTCCACTCCCCCATCTACACACTCCACATACATACAAACACAAAGCAACACACCTAATGTGTTTCTATCTCGTAGACTATCAGTTCCATTGCCTATCTGGCTTTCCCTAATGGGGGGGGTTCGGTTTTAATTAAATATATCCTTTATTAGTTCACTATTGCATTATAGACCATTTTTTTGTTTAGGAGTAGGTGTCTTAAATTTAAATACAAATCGGCCATTTGCTTTAATAGTAACACAACTAAAACAAAAAGTGTTTTTTAATTTTTTTTTGCTATGTAGTTTTACCATAGAGAAGATATAGGTAATACCAAATGTATTAGATAAAGGCAGAACAGCCTGTAATATTTTTAATGATTAATATACATGGTCTGATACTAAAATTAAAGTTAGTTAATTTGTAATTCGTATTTTTTTTAAATATTATTAATAATAAGATTGTAATAAAAGTTGTAAACTATTGATACTCTTAAGAATGCTGGGATTTAGTTGCGAACAGTTGCGAAAAAAGGTAGTGACTAATAGACCGTGAAAAGTCAATTAGAAGAAATTTTGTCAAGAATGTACCGAAATATGTCCTTTCCCATTCGCAAATAGGAGCTGTCCTATCCCAATAACGAGAAAATTCGAGGGATTCGTTTCTTTTTACATAAATATGATTCACCCAGATTTTCCATCTTGGTCGATATCACCAGTACCTGATACGTCGAATCAAAGGTGATAATCACAAAGTGAAAAATTCATCCAGAAAAGCCTATTCGTAGAGCCTTCTCGTCAACTACGAATCCGGACTAACACTGAGGCAATGAACTATAGGCATTCGCACGAATTCGTTGCTTTGCAATTCTCAGCTTTTCGATCCCAGTCGACTAAAGGATACGAATTATTACTGTCTGAGAAGTGTGTAGTGTGTAGTCCGTTTTCCGTTCCGGTCGTAAAAAACTAAATAATTATAATTACCTAAACATTGAGTTCATTGAGTCTTAAATATTGGTTAAGTCTAGTTGCTTTTCATTAAGTGGAAATACTTAACAGAAAGAAACCATCATCATGTGTCCTAAAGGCCTTAATTATACTGCACTTATAAACATGCGAAGTCATCGTCCATCATAACAATATCTAAATGTAACTAAATTACGTAACGAGTTATAAAAAGATTTTAATCACAAAATACAACATAATTTATAGTTAAAAAAATAAACTTGGGGAAGTTTATCAATCGCACTTGGCTGTCAGATTTCATGCTAACAGCCCTGATAAAGGCCAGAAATTCTGGCCGAAACGTTGGGTTGATTAAATAAGTTATCTCCTCCTCATAAACTTATTTTATACCAGATTGGCTTGGTGGGCCTTACATGGTTGATATAACCGTTTCTATATGTACATATTTTTTTAACAGTTGATTATGAGAGGGTATAGTCATACAAATGACACCCCTAACTATATACAATGTTCTTATTAAAAGAAAAAAAATAAATAGATAAGAATAATGCTTCTTAATAAAAAAGGAAAGTAAAAGTAATAACAAAAAATAATGATATTGGTACACTTAATTAAAACAAACAATTGTCTTCTAATAGTAAAAAGGAACAAGTTCATTTCAAAAAGGGACGAGAGAAGAAAAGAGAAATAATAATAATAATGAATAAATAAAATGAATAATAATAATAACAAATAAAATAGAGGTAGTGTAACTATGAATTAATTTTATATTTATTAAAATCTATAACAGAATGTCCTGCAGCAGTCTGGGCTTCAGTCT
This sequence comes from Halyomorpha halys, assembly GCF_000696795.3. Taxonomy (NCBI): domain Eukaryota; kingdom Metazoa; phylum Arthropoda; class Insecta; order Hemiptera; family Pentatomidae; genus Halyomorpha; species Halyomorpha halys. Next base: position 14,114 of record NW_027110405.1, read on the forward strand.
TCGGGTTGAGGTTTGATTTCCTAGGTTGTAGGACACTCCTTTAACTGTCGGCAACTGGGAGTAGAACTTCATGAACCGTTTTTGATGTAATCCTCTATTGACTCCATCTGTAATTCAAGATGCAATTGGCTATTTCTTATGAACCAAGGAGCATAACCTGCGATTCTTAGGACTTCATTTTGAAATGATTGTAGTTTTTTCCTTTTCGTGAATGCCGCTCCCCAGACTTCACAGCCGTACATCAGCAGTGGCCCCAGGATTGTTTTAAATATAAGAACAATTGTTTCTGGTTTTAGTTTGAAATTTCTGTTTAGTATAGGATATAGCATTGCATAAACTTATAATTAACAAAAATAAAACCAATTGGAAAGTAAAGGAAAAAATGAACGAAACTTTGGGCTTTAACAAATGCTATTTACAAATCAATTATTAAACGTGGCGTTAACATTAATAATTCAACATTTTACTTTATAGTACAAATTTGTGTTCTCTACGACAACCGTAGAAGACGCCCATGAACGATTCATGGCCTCACGGCCTCCATTCACTGACCATATCTGCTCTAAACGATTCTTGGGCAAATTAGCCAGCGGAACCTGGTTAGCTCTACCTCGTTAGTCATTTATGGAGGGCTCATCTCAACTATTCATCTGCCAATTAATATCTGGTTTATTCAGGAGGCTGTGGGAGGAGGGGGGGGGGGGGGGGTTCCTAATACATTCTTGATTAGATGTCGTCTTTTTTTTTTTTTAAGCTCCTTCGGTGGTCTAAGAGCGAAATAAATGTTAAATAAATTTGCGGAAGAGGCGGGCGATGAATATTCCTTTCCTGATGAGAGAGTTCATTTAAAAAGGCCATTAGCCAAGGGAGGAAGGGAATGGTATAGTTCTCTGTTTGGCAACTCTTCTAATGAGCTGCTTTGATTTGTCCCTTCTGCCCTTCCTCTCTGCCCTCCAAGCTTAGCCTCTCCACTAGATATACCTACCACCGAGTTAAAATCGGTCATTAATTTGATAATGTTCTCAGTGCTCGTTTAACATTTTAATATAATTAAACTTTCAAATTTCATAGTTCTAACTTATGGTTGAAATAAACCCTCGCTTGTTTGAGAACATATATTTATATATTATTTATAGAGCAAATAATTGGATGTATAAAAAAAAATTGACCGTTTTATTAAATTCAAGATTTCAAAGGACGGTAAATATTTTAATCCTATTTAATACTTACTTCAATACCTTTGGAGCATTCGCTAAGTTTGTTTAATCAAATTCGACATTTTCAAAAAAAGCCTCAGTTCAATTATTTTTTGCAAAAAAGAAACATGCCAGTGTCCTACGAAATTCTTATAATTTTAAGGCATTATAGCCACTGAAGCAACTCGTGAAATTATTGAATATAAAGGGAAAGGAGTCTTTGACCAGCCAGGACAACCAGGGAGTGTGGTGCATTGAAAGATACTGGTAGTCGTCATCTACTCTCCATGGGGAAGGTAAAAAAAAAGTATATTGGTCCCTCAAGAACTTACTCCTCAGGCAATCAACAATCACTTCCCGCCGAACCAAAGAAAAGTTTAAAGAACTTCATGTGTTCGAAATCGTGCCTCATCCACCATATAGTCCAGAACTCGCACCATCGGATTAATACTAGTTTCGTTCCATGGCCCAATTCAATCAAGAGAAAAAAATTGATAATTTTGGAAGTTGAAATTGCGGTCCAAGAGTTCTTTGACAGCCATCCCAAAGAGTAGTATCAGCGTGGGATCGAGCAATTGGCTGGCAGATGCCAATATGACAAATAATACTTTGAGTATTAATTGTATTTTATATCAAAGAAATAATAATACAAACATTTGGTGAAAAACAACCTTTTTTTATAAACCCCACATCTTTTTCTATACGATCTTTTTAGTTGACAATGTGCTTATTTCCAATTTCAATAGTTTTCAGAAAACTAATTATAATATTATTTCTCTTTGCACAATTTTAGCGCTTTTCATTAGTCAAAAATGTATGACAGAAATATAACAGTTATATAAAATTTATATTCTGCTCCTAATGATTTATTTATCCTCAATACCAGTACGTGGCTAGGAGAGAAGCACTGGGATCTCCCCAGAAGTTCTCCTGCAGAATGTAAATATGTTATATAGATGGGAATGTATTTTTATTTTATTGTTACTTAAATTTATTTTTATTTGTCTTGTACATGAATTATTTCATTTAATTTATATTATATAAAGTTTTATTTTTTTATACTTTTGATATAGATTTATATTTGTTTTTATACAAATAAAGATAGTATTATCTTTTATTTATATATTTCTTTACTATTGTTATTTTAACCTATTGTATTTTTTTTTACACATATTAGAGTGCTATTTTAAATTTAATAGAATATAATTTTGGACGACCATGCGTTTTTATGTACATATATTTTTTTACTAAATGTTAAATGTTTATATATATTTTACACTTTTGACTATAATTTCGTTTTATGTTTGATGAAAAAAAAGGCCTGTTCGGGTAGGAGAGAAAATTAAAAAATTTGAATAATTGAAAATATATACACATATATAAATAACGATAAAAAGTGAGGGGAAAAATGAAAATATGTAAGGGAAAAAATTAAATAAATAATTATAAGGAAATCGTGTATAATTTTAACATATACTTAAAAAATATCGTTATTAATTATATTTGTTTTCTTCTATTTCTGTATATATTATATGAATGAGTATTTGAAGGCTAATTCTTAGTGCCCTTAATTTGTATTATATATACTAAATTATGTTTAATAAAATTAATTAAATCATTCGTTGAATGCTAAATTGTTATAAAATCAATATTGAAAATAATAAGAATTATTTTATGTACTTAGTAACTCAGTCAAGTAAGATAAAAACCTTATAACAATGGTTAAAAAAACATTTATTAAAATAGGCGAAAATTTGAACTCATATTAGAATAAACCTATTATTTAAGCGTTGATGACATTTTCCATTACCTTATACTCATTTCAATGTTCAATATTATTTATTCTAAAACCATTGGCTTTTCAACAATGTATAATACGTCCATATTATGCAATTAAAAAATAATTATATTCTAGGAAAAATGTTTCTCAAAGAATAAATGCATAAGTATTAATCGCTTGACAGACATCTAGATTGCATCAGTGTGCAGGTTAAAATTACATAAACATTAGGTCAAGTTAAAATTTATAATTCTAATCAATATAAGGCGATATAAATTATTCAAATTGATGTAGAGGTTCGGTTATGCAGTAAATGAAAATATTGATATATGAATAGATGTTATTTAGAAGAATGAATAGATGAGGATTGGCAAATGAAAATGGAGAGAGAATTCCAGAAGGAGGTTGCACGTACGTATGACGAAGTATTTGCTGAAGGTTGGGATCTAGTGTTTAATAAATGGATGAGTGAGGAGATCAAGTATATAGGTTAGTTTCTTTGATTTTAAAGACTTGGAATAAAAAAACACAAAAAACGTATTGCCATAGGGATGTTAGATAGAACTACTTCAACTTGGTTATGCAACTATGGATTTTTCAGTTACGATAAGAAATATTAAAAACACAAAAAAAACATAACAATGATGAAAACTGTGATAAATGCAATATGATATACTCCATAAAAACGAGAATTCTATCCCATGTATTAGAATTTTAGAACTGATTATTTTTTAAATCAAGTTTAAAGTAAAGAAATAAAATATGAAAAATTTTACTTTTGCATCAAATGGAAATTAATCTGTTTTTCTTATCCTTAATTTTAAGCACCCCGAAGCCCGATATCTTAACAAAAAAAATATAACCTCAAAAAAATATAATAGTAGGTATGGAAAATTATTCCAGAGAATGTTAAATGAGCGAGTGTTTTTTTAAAATATATTTTTATGTCCCCTAAATTCTACATAAAAAATGTTTAAACATTGTATTTGTAGTTAGTTATGTTTTAAATAGTATAATCTTAGTTATAACTTACAATTGTGTTTTTTTTTGGATTTAGATATATTTCAGGTAATTTTTTTTTACTATATTCTTTTGTAAACTTTTATACTTTTATTTTAATTTTACTTTTAATATTAAATTATTTTAAAATATAAATTTAAAAATTCTCTACGGCCCTTTTTAAAAAAAGTGGAGATTTTCCCTGTGGTATAATTGTTTAATAAGCAAAAATATGCTTAAAAATATAACTGTTTTATTTGTGGAATTTATTAACTTTAGAACCTAATTTAATTAATTTCAAAATATCTTATATTGTCATTTATTTACTTCGTTCCTATAGGACTACTTATTAAAAATCCATGACAATGTCATTTTCCCGGCCCTGTAAATATATTTAGCAAACAAATATCAATATTTCATTTTCGAAAAAACTGTCGATCTCTAGCTCTTCCACATTCTTGACAACGAAAATCAAGCAATAGTTAATATATATATTACTAATATTACTAAAACATTTGTCTAAATCGATCTTCAACTCTTCCATCAGCCGTAATAACAAATACATAAATAAAATACTGTCAAAACTAATCAATTCAAACATATTATATTACTTAACCTTAATAATTTTAGGTCATGTATTAATAAAGGATGTAATGAAAAACATAAATATCTTTATGATAATATATCCCGAGCATCGTTATTATACTTTAAATGTTTATAAAATAGTTTTTAAATTTTATTTAAAATCGAATTTGATTTTGAATACATATAAAAGAAATTATTTTTTATTGTTTAACTATACGTAACATATATTTCGAATTAAAAGAAAATACAGATTTTTTTTCTATGTAAATTGTAATTCTTATTAAAGTAAATACTTACACTGTTGTCAACTCATAAGGAAGTTATGTTACTTCGAAGCCTTATTTCGGAATTGATGAGTAAAATGAATACTCGCCGTTTCCCGGAATACTAAAGACGTGGCAACTGATAATTATGAGCATCGAAGTTTTTATCTATCACTTGTTGAAGATAGAGTACAATTCATTTAAAAATTTAAAAAAAAAAATCTCTAAATGACCCTTATAAACTAAGTATTTGTAAAGTTGGAACTATTTCCATTTTTTTAAAACATAAGCCCTATCCTTTATACAGTTTTCACAACTGACATCCCAACCCATCTTAACACAATCCTCACCACGTATGCCGGTGATACATGTCTATGGTCAGTGAACAATGATCCTTACATTGTATCCCAAACCCACCAATCCTACATCACCGCCCTTGAAGAATGGTGCCAAAACTGGAGGATTAAAATTAATTCCAATAAATCCCACCAAATCACAGTTACCCTTCGACGTAAACCCATGACCTCTTGCCATACAGTATCATTTAATAATACCCCACTAATTCCTGTCAAGCAGATCCGTTACTTAGGACTACATCTCGACAAACGACTGACATGGAATCTCCATACAAGACTGAAAAGACAGGAAACTGCTCGTCGATTTCCACTATTACAACATTTACTAGAAAAAAGGTCGAAATTGCCAATCCATTACAAAAGACTGATCGACTTGATTATTATAAGGCCTATCTGGACATACGGAGTTGAGCTTTGGAGCTCCACTAAACCATCAAATTCCTCCCGAATCCAATCCTAACGGTCCAAAATTCTTCGTAAAATCCTTAATGCTCCTTACTTTGGCACAAATCAAGTAATCCATCATGACCAACCAACCAATCAAAACCAGATACCATTCCTTCCATGGAAAACTTCCTAACCACCCAAATCCACTTGTTTCTAACCTGCCTTCTCCTTCATTACCTAATAATCCTCCTAGGCGTCTGAAAAGAAGATGGCCTCGAGATCTTCTCCTCTAAAAATGTTGTTTATGGAGTTCTATCAGTGGGTAGATTCTCCACATGTTCGTATCATGTCACTATGCCACCTACAGCAAATTTATTTGTTGTATAT
>NW_027110405.1:24637-30639 GCF_000696795.3 Halyomorpha halys
CCGGGGATGCCTGCTCGTTGCACCCGAAGCAGTAATTTTTTTTCTTTTAATGTTTGTGTCCATATTTTTTTTTGTTTTTGTTTGTTTTATTCCTATCAGTTCTACGTAGATACGGAATGTTGTGTGCAGTGAGTGTAATGAATAATTAGAGTGTAAATAGAGTGGATAAGCTGAAGTTTTTGGTTATTTCATTTTGTAGATTGTATAATTGAACTTTGTACATATTGGTCTGATACTTTGTTGTAGGAGAATTTTTTTTTGTGTTTTGTTGTTCACATTGTATTATATCTTCTGTTTTTGAGTTTACGAGGAATTGTTCGTAAACTGGCGGGGGGGAGTTATGTTTACGGGGTATGTAATAATAATCTTAATACCTAACTCCCTCTGTCAACAACTCTAGAATGTATAAATATAGGATTACTATTCAGAATAAAGCAGTCTTTTATCAGCAACCGTGAGTGTATTGTCTCTTTCCTTTTTCCTTTTTTTTTTTAGTTCAGAACCCGCTATCACGTATCTTTTATATATATACACATAAGAATGTACAGAATATAAATAAACATTGAACTATTTGAAAAAGGTTCTGGAAAGTTGTTTCGAAATCAGTTGAGAGTAGGTTCCCAAATCCTCCCCACCTCCTTGTTCTTATTGTTTCGCATCCAAACCTTTCATCTCTGTCTGGTTCCCAATAATTTATTTTGCATTATCATAACCATAATGATACATTTTCTACCGCTGAGAGAGATACTTGTGGGTTGGGATATCAAGAAAACAAAAACCTATTCACGGAAAAATACAAAACATAGTAATGCAAATAATTAAATTTTAATTAAAATTAAATATGTACCGCTACAACCCATGAAGAGTCAATAGTTCAGTACTTTTACAAGATCAACGAATGTGCAAGGAGGTAATTTGGTCAGAATTATGGTCGACCGCCAGATATTAAGGGTATCCAATTAGGATGGCTCCAGAACCCACAAGAGTTGACTCACGGCTACAGTGTAACAGAAAACACATCTGTGAGATCACACAAGAATCTGCCCAGCCGGATTCAAACTCGGGCCTTGGAGTCAGTAGCCATGAGTGGTACATTTGTTTTCACACATGTAGGCTGGATATTATCAGAACAGATATCTTTATATTATATATAGACTGGATATTAACAGAGCAGATATCTTTATGTTGATACAAACTAGATATTATTAGAGCAGATATCCTTATATTGAGATAAATATAGACTTGATATTATCAGAGCAGATATCTTTGTATTGGTACAAATGTAGACTGGATATTATCAATGCAGATATCTTTAAATTGATACAAATGTAGACTGGATATTATCAGAACAGATATCTTTATATTGATACTAATGTAGACTGGATGTTATCTGAGCAGATATTTTTATATTGATACAAAAACTAAATTTTCCCAGGTAAAACTTTCTTCTTTTTTTTTTTGAGTATAAAGAACCGTTGTCGCGTCTTCTTGAAAATATTCTAGTACAGTTTTAGATATTCACTGATTAATCCAAATCGGAAAACTCAACCGCCGCGTCTTTCGTTACCCTCGATTCAACCCACAAATTTAAATTACATAAATTATGTTCAATATATACCACCGAACTCCACGTGATAGCATAAGCCCTCCACTTCTACTTTTCAAAAGACAATTGTCTATTGAAAACAATAATTTCAATTTCAATGATTGAAATTCACATATACTGCAATAATTACACCCACACTACAGTAATTTCAGATTCATTAAGCCCTCTAAAGTTTAAGAAATTGGGCTGTCCGTAGTTCAGGAGTTCGGCACAGGTCTCTAAGTCTGAGATCTGCGAATGGCACCGTTCCTTATCTGGTCTGGGGCGTTGACCTATTTCATTAAGTGGCGGTCCCTCAAAATGAAAAACGTGACCCCCCACCATGGTTAGAATATGTTTGTCACCTGTAGATAACTAGGAAAATAATCATTAACACCCCATCGGAACTCAGTAGGCCTCCTAAAATATGAGGTGAAAGCTCTCCGAGTAAATTAAAAGAGAATTATAATAAAAGAGAAGTAAAACCATGGTTGACATCCTACAGTGGTGACTGCAGAGAGAAAGTTGCTCTAACCCGCTTGAGAATAGGTCATTCTGTCCTTACGCATACACTCCTGATCAGAAAACTGCCATCTCCAACGTGCCTATATTATCAGTCCATTTTCACGATTAAACATATTTATGAAGAATGCCTGCACTATTTACCAACAGTAAACAGAATAGGACTGACCCCAAAATTTATCTGAAACTTTCTAAATTATAGCTCATTTTCGATTTTAATATTTTATTATTATTTTTTTTAATTTATGTTAATTTTATTTTATTTTATTTATGTTGGAATCATGTGCATATGTGCGTGAATGAATGTATGTGTGTGTGTGTGTAGCTTTATTATAACAATCCATTGGCGTTGAAGAAACTTTATTTTTATTTTTGTAAGATGGCTCACGGTACTCAAATCTTACCTTCTTGAAAAAAATAAAAATATCAAGCTGCAGAATATGTTCAGACTGAACTTATTTATAAAATTAAATTTATAACATATCCAGATAAGATTGTTAATTCGAAATATCAGGTAATGGGTCAAGAGGAAAACATAAAAACCAATAGAAATAGCATACACCCAATAAACGTATTTTAAAAACATGCATTGTCAAAGTGAATAAAATACCTTATTTACTTTTTCAGTGTTTAGTACAATTGAAAGAAAATAAGTCATAAAAAAATACAAAATAAGATAAGATCATTTTGAATTCAATTCCTCCTAAAAGTGGCAGTTTATTCATGATGACGAAAGATCCTAAATCACACATAAGTCAAAGTTTGATCTCCAAAATTATTAAAGAAATGTTGGAAAAGGTTATCCAACAGTATTGTGGACAAAAGAGGCTTGACAGATGAAAATCTGTGGCAAATAAAGTGAACTAAAATAAAATGCTACAAGTAGGTGTTGAACTATTTCAAGACCATATCGGATTTATCTTATAGAAGGAAAAAATAAAAAATTACAATAATTTTACATTCATTGCTCAATGACTCAAAAACTACTTTCGGAACGAAAACAATTATAAAATTCTGTATTTAAAGAGAGAGTAAATTAGTTAATTATGAAGCCCTAATAGAACTATTCACATTTAATATTTCAAGATGATCAGAAATGAAAATTGGTACCGCTTTAACGCATGAATGAAGGGATTGAGTACTTCATAATAAAATACTGATTCTTGAACAACGATGTGCCAGACGGTGAATTGATCATGATGCTCAACAACCCAATTTTTCCCTACATAATAAGGCTGGGTGAGGGGCCCTCCAAACCCTAAGGATAGAATGACGGCTGAAGTGAAATAGAAATAATTATAATTATGATACAGTAAATAATTATCTGCCAAAGCTGGATTCAAACCCGGGGGTTGAAATTAGTAGCACAGCGCCTTTACTAACTCAGAAACTCCGCTCCAGTTAAATAAATAGAAGAGCTTATTTATTTAATTTTTTTTAATATAAAATATAGACAATGAGTGTTTGTCTGTCGATGTACTTGATGTTTACGAGGCATACAAATTAAATTACGATTTCAAGGAAGAAATGCTATATTTATGCATGCTACCCAAAACAGTGGATTGCTACATTACCCAGCATACCTATCAATCCATGATGGGACATATATACAATACATGTATTTACATATTAAAAAAAAATACTACAGTTTCTTTTATCAATCAATACTAGTCTACACACTAAACGCAAATATTCTATTTATTTTTTTCTATTTCACAATTTCATTTTTGGGACGTCCCCAAGGATTAGATGATGGACTTACAGTCTCTTGCAAAGTAGGTATTTCTATTTCTCAGTTTAAACTGAGCAGTAAAGTAGAAACCCTGACTGTAAACGGTGTTCACTTTATTAAGTCGATTTGTTGCTGGTTTAGGAGCTGTCTATTTGGAAACAACTCATTCATAGGATGGTTTACAACTGAAATGATTTTAACAAAGTAAATGAGATCAAGTTGTTGTCTTTGTAGGTCAAGCGGAGGCTCGCCAGCATTTAAAATTTCCATGGACTTCCATTGTAATAACCACTTTAATTTTCTGTCCGATTTACATTTTCCCTTCTAATATATTAATACTATTAACTTTTTTAGGTAGATTTTAAAATTAAACATTGAGTCCCTAATTTATTAATTAACATTATTACTATTACTACATTAATTATTTTTTTAAAATATAATGACATTATAAAATAAGCATAACAGTAAAAAATGACAGTTTCATTACATAAATTGATATAATTATTCAGGACTACTTCTTGTTAAGGTTCAGGTAGCGTGGCGTCTATCAGGCTCGGCAGTGAATTCTTCAGGCATCCAGGAGACCTAATATTTTACTGGGAGAGGATTTCCCCACCTCATTTCTTGGAGGAGTTATTGAAAAAGAGATACCCTAGGGAAAAAGAGGAGTGTTCAGGTATACCCGAAATACGGAGGCTCTAGATCAAAGGGCTGATGGGATCTGTTTGCCTCGAGTGTTAAATTGTCGTAAGTATCTATGTCCTAAGCGGTAAGGTCTATCTATCATTCTATCATTCCTCTAGACCTTGGCTAGAATGATGTCAGAGAATTAGGAGGAAAACAATGAAAGTTAACGGTCCAGTTCAGAACACAGTTCCAGATTAGGAAAATGCAAAAATATATCTTATCGGAACCGCTGATATAAATGAACAGGAAGATGAGAAACTTCCGTTGCTGACCACATCTTCTCCTGTTCTATGCATTTATCAGGACTCTGTATTAAAACAAAAATGCTAACAATCATTATGTAAAAAATAAAAATAGAAAAAACACTTTGTACTCCTAACAAGAAAATAAGAATAATTTAAAAAAAATTACAAGAAAATAATAAATATTATTCGGAGATCTCTGATTAATGTTTGTAATAATGAAAGGTAGATTGTCCAGGTGCGGTCTAAGAAAACTCAAATAGTCGTAATGCTATTTATTATCAGCCAAAGTTTTGCCCCAGGCTGCAGGGCTAAAAAAAATATACAAACACTTAAATGGAATAAAAATAAATGAACAATGTCAATTAAAAATATTTAAAAAAACTTGAACTGTAAAGCTTAAAATTAAATAAAAATAACAAAAGGTTTAAGACAATCAAAGAATACAAAAATAACAACAGATAAAAAAGAATTATAAAAATAAAAGCATACAAGAGATGGAAAAAAAGAATAAGAGTAAAATCAAGCATAAAGAAATATAACGAACAAGATAGGAAGCGTAGCTGTCAGATTATTGTTGTTGTTGACTGTGGCTTTACTTTAGGGCGTAAAACCCTAAGGTCATCAACGCCCATGCTTCGCACTTTATAATTCTATTTTAAGATTTGATACTATTTAAATAATTACTTATTTTAGAATTATTTAGTACAAATAATAAACTTTCGGATTTAAATCTTATTCAAAAAGCCATTCCTTTTTAAGAAAACCAAAACCATTTCCACGTTCTTCTGGACATCATTCAAAGCATCCGATACACTCGGTCCCACTCCCAATCTATTTAAATTGGTAGAATAGAAATGACATTCTGGCAATAGCTACCTCCTCCCTGCGATTGGAACGGTTTGATGTGGTCCATGGTTTAATGTTTTTTTAATAGTTTTTAATTTGCTTGGCGGGTTTTCATTCCACATGGCTTGCTAACTAGCTGATATTTCATTTTTCATCGGAAGACCTTTTTCTTGGTATGTCAAAATAGCCTTTCCCTGATCTGGAAGAACAAGTGTTTGTTTAGCTGCTAATGTCCGCCAGTTCACTTCCAGCGATCCCCACGTGATCCGGCACCCATATAAAGAAAACAGTTATTTCCAAGTTTTCGATCACGTTAGTATAATTGTGAATTTATAATCCTTAAATTTCTTTCTTGAGACTGGCAATTTTTTACTAAATAATTCAA
>NW_027110405.1:31294-33314 GCF_000696795.3 Halyomorpha halys
CGTCACTGTCATGGAGAAGTGGAGTGCTGAGGCTATTGCATATAATTCAGCGGTATATACATTGCATAATTTGTGCAGTTTTAATTTATGGGTTGAGTTATTTGTGATGAAAGAGGATGCTGTAGATTCGTCAGATTTTGATCCATCAGTATATATCAAAAAAGGATCAGGAATATTTTGCCAAAGACGTGAGAACCTAGTTCTATATTCAGTAGGTGACGTTCTACCTTTGGGAAATCGGGATAATTGAAGCATCGTATTTGGTGGCCTGTGTATCCATGGAGGATTGAGGACTTCCGGGATACACAGAGGTATTTCTTAAAAGAACTCATTAGCAGTGTTCTTTGTGCCAATGGCAGTGTTGAATTTATTTTATTTCTAAAAAAATTGAATATATAGGTTTGAAGATGTATTTATGCGTAGGGTGATCGTTTTGAGGGTATAATTTTGAAATATAGTTTTTCGCCAGTTTTTTTCCTTCTGAATAAAAGAGGAGCTAGTCCAGCTTCAGAACACAGACTAAGAATGGGGTTAGTTCGAAATGCGCCGGTTGCGATACGTACCCCAGTATGATGAACCACATCTAGTCTGGCAAGGATCCGGTGTCTGGCAGAGCCGTAAATGAAACATCCATAGTCTAGTTTTGAGCATACCAGAGTCCGGTATAATTTGATAGGTGTGTGTCTGTCTGAGCCCCACGAGATGCCGTTTCCCAATTTGGTTTCCGATGTCAGATGGTAAGCGGCTAAGGAAATAAGGTGTCCCTTAAGAGAAAGAGTGGTGGGGCGGTTGACAGTTAGAATACGCTACATTTGAAAATAATGTTAAAGTAAAGAGTATTAATAAATTAAAGAAATATTTCCAAAATAAACATAAAATTATAATGTAAACAATAAAAAAAAGAAAATAAACATTAAAGAAAAGAAAAAATAAATTAAAAGACTGGGTACAATAAATACAATATGGTGAAGAACATAAAATATACACGCTGAATAGAGGTATAATAGTGTGTAAATTATATAATAGAAGCATTAATATAAGGTAATGCATGTAAGTAAAAAGTGGAAGTAACATATGAATATAAATTGCAGATTAAATATATGAAAATAAAATAACAGGATGGAAATTAAGATATAAAGAAACAAAAGCAAGGAGTGGGGATAAAAAATGAAACAGATGAAGGATATGAGAGGTATCATAAGAAGATTACCAATAGTAAGAAAATATAGGATTAATGTAATTATACTTTAATGTATAACCGGTGAGAATAATTAATACGATTAATGGATACTATATTCATATTATGAATAAGATTTATTATAATAATTTTGATGAATCTAATTCATTAACAGTTCATAGGGTAAAAAAATGAGAATTTAAGCCCGGTTAGAGTGTTTCAATGAAACCTATCTGGTATTAAACAAATCTTAATTGTACATTGATTAATCAAATTTAATCAAAATCAATAGAGGCGTTTTGAGAAATTCTCTCCCAATTGGTGCCTCCTGTTGTTTACTTTTATGTTAACTAAAAATTTGATGTTACATCCCAGGCATTCACATACACGAAGTATGTAATTTCAGTTTCTGCAACTTGCAGAAAAAATTAAAATCCGTACCACTACAACCCATGAAGGGTCAGACGTTCAGTACTTTGTAAGGAATTACAGTTACTAGACCAAAGGTTGTGCAAGGAGGTGATTTGGTCAGAATTACACTCGACCGCCAGATTTTTACCAAATTAAGGATATCCAATTTATGAAGGTTGGGTGGACCCAATGAGGTGGCTCCAGAACGCACAGGAGCTGGCTCACGGCTACAGTATAACAGAAAATCATTTCCTGCCCAGCCGTATTCGAACACGGGTCCAATGGAATTAGAAGCCTCGCGCCTTACCCTGTGGCTACCGCACCTCCCTCGTTTAAACAAAGGATTTCAAAACACGAAGTCGAAATTTTGCATAATCGCAATACTTCTAATAACTAATATACCAGGGCATTCAAAAAGTCCTGTCGTTTTTC
>NW_027110405.1:34524-40845 GCF_000696795.3 Halyomorpha halys
CAAAAAAACGACAGGACTTTTTGAATGACCTGGTATAATAGGTAAGTAAAAGTAAAAAGAAAAAACAATCAATATAAAAAGAACAGCAAGAAATAAAAACCATAATATTCATAAATCATATAAATTATTGTCACTATTTATGCAATTAAATATCGTGTAATAAATTTATAATACTCTATTTTCATAATGTTTATTATTTTCTTATATTACTGCTTGTTATCTACTTGCTGAGGTCAAATGTTGTATATTGCTATGGATGGCAGACCAGGGGTAATGGAAAACGCAAAACGGCCGCGCTGGAAATAGGGTAAGTACATCATTCGATTGGTTGATTGCAAAGTTCTACTCAACAATAAACGTGCCTTTTCTGCTATAATTCTTACTCTTCCTCTTAATCTCCAAAAAGAACACGTCCCAAACTGTTGTTGCTAGAATCATCATTATCGAAGTATAAAGATTTGTGTGGGTTCTGAACTGCTCAAATACGTTTCCTGAACAAAAAGCGAATGTCAATATTAATTATTAATTGCTTAGTCGAAATTTTCAAAAAACGTGACTGCAAGTAATTTTACATCAAAATAATACTATTTTCCAGTAAATCTGTTCTCATTTGTAGTTTCAATTATGATGGTTTTGTTTAATGTCTAATTCTTTTAATTTCCAACAGCCTATAATACAATACTGATTTCATATGAACCAAGAAAAAGTATTAATAATGAGGATTTGTTTAGACATAGATACGTATTAGAAGAAAATGAAAAAGTTATTATTTTACTTTGGATATGCATGTTTTAAAAGTAAAAGCATATTAAGTTTGATAGAAGAAATTTTGTTGAATTGACAGTTTGTTCTTTTTTTATTATTTATATTTTGTGATTCTTTTCATCAATGATGGCTGTATTAAAATGCACCAGCTTATGATTTTCGGTTATTAATAATTATTTTTAGAAAGTTATGCAATGTGTCTTAACTTTTCCATAAACTTGGAACTATTTATTGAAGAAATAATAATAATAATATATACATGAACATACATATGAACATAGTGTAAACAAGTTTTCATCATTTTTCATTTACGCTCTGAGGAAGCTCAGGTTTATATTTCAGACTCTAGCTCCTGCCAAAAATTCATAAGAAAAAATTCCAAAATATGGTGCTATAAATCCACTGTATTTTTTTATAACTTTGTTCTTTATAACTGCATTATGTTATTGTATCGTATTATATAGTGTATGAATAATATATACAGTAGTATTCAATGTATACAGTAACATGGTATATATTAAACTGTATCAAAATATTCATTTTAGTTAATTTTATGTTTTTATATACTGAATATTGGAGTTTATAGTATATTTGATAACATTTTACTGTATTGTATATTATTTTATTGTATCTGTTGTTAATTATATAAGACTGTTTTTCTTGTTTAATAATTATATCACATGATTGTTATATAATTATTTTACAAAACTTTATGAAGACCATATAGACAGAATCGTAAACACAACTAAAATAAGTTGTATTTATGTTCAGAAGCACCATCCCTAACCAATCTGTTTATACTGCTATAATATAGAGATCCTTGTAGATAGCATTTAGGTTAATCAAATCCTTCATAATACAAAGGCTAATTTAAAACGCCATTAAACTTAATACAAGCTAAATATTATTTATAGCTAATCATAAAATATTTTTTTTAATTATATGTTTTGATTTTTTACATAAATTGATAATATTTAAATATTAATAGTGAATTTCTTCCGCAACGCAGGACCTATTTAGAATTCGACTCAAACAAGATTTCGTTAATTTAGTTTGAAATATTTCTATCTTAGGTCGGGAACGTTGTAGGTTAACAGGTTTAATTACTCCTTAATTGCTTTTTGAAATCCAACCTGGGCGCAGCGAGGATCCAATTTAGCCACGCGCTGTACTTAGATAGTCCAATTTCAATTTAGACATTTTGTAGGAAAAAATTTTATGAAAGATTTAATATTTAATACGTTAGTTAAAATTTATTAAATTTTTTTCACTTTAATCTTTAATTCTAATTGTAGATAGATTATACAGAAAAAAAAGGGTTTACATTCTAATAACTAAATTTTGATTCTATAAACAAAAGTTTCTTAACTCTATTTCATATTTCAAGTTTACTCTGTACTATAATTTTAATGATTACTAAATAACTAAAAAAACTAAAAGGACAGTTTACAGTTTTCTTTTTCAAATCACAAAATTATTTAAAATTTTAAATAATGTACAGTTTCTAAAATTTCTCTTCAAACTTTAAGAGTATGACTTTCCCAAAAAAGTCAAAAATTGCTTCTGTTGGAGAAAGCCCCCTCACACGTTTTGAATAGGATTCTAGGATTATCAAGATTTTAGTCTTCTCTATTGGCAAACATATAAAGCAGTAGGATCTCTGGACCCAATTAATTTGAACAGGAAAAGAGAGTTAACGAGTCTCTCAGGTAAAAGCAACATCATTTTTGGCTGAGATCAACCATTCACGAACAGTGAGTGATCCCTCACCGCACCCAGGCAAAGGAGTAGAGACAGTATAAGGGAGGAGAGCATACAAGAGGAACCGGTCTTCAAGCTTTATCAAAATCTAAAAAGTCCATTATTAACCAACCACCAAGTAACCTGCATTATCATTTATTATTCCCTGTAACCCTATTTAAATCAATAGTAAAAATTAACTAACAACTAACAAATATTGTGTACACATTTGGCCTAATTACAAATAACCTGTTGTATTATAAATCATTTCAAGAATAGAGGTATATTTCATCATGCCTAATTTATTTAAAATACAGCCCACACCATGCATACTAGCAAATTATAATTAATTCAACACTGTACCCACAATAAAACCCAGAGAATATCTGAATTAAACACCTTCCTCCATTGTAACTTTAATTCTATTTGTTTGAACAAATTAAACTTTTTTCTCGTAGTTAAACAAAGATAACTATAAAATATAAAAAGATTTGATAAATAACATAAACAGAAATCATTCTGTATAATAAGTTATCCCACCTTATATAAGTTAAGTATCGGCGAAAGTCAAATGTCAAAAAAGAGAAGAAGGAATAAGATGTAACACGTGTGAACTGCTGTAACATACTATGCTTCATTGGGTTCTGTACATCTCTTTATATACATGCGATCAGCTGATCTCCTCAGTCAGCTGACATCGAAGTAACAGCTGACTGAGGCTGTAACTTATAATATGTTATATACATTGTTATCAAAATGCTAAAAATTTATAAAAATTCATAACTCAAGCTAATTATAATTTATTTAATTTATAAATTGTAATTATACCACAGGCTAAACATTAATAATTCAGAATGATCTTTTATAATAATATTTAATTATTAAAATATAATTGAAATTGTTAATCAATTGATTCTTGGGAAAGGCCGGAAAGACCGAAACGTGGGAGTTGAAAGACAATAAAAAGTATGAGCCTATCTGGATATTTCTTATTATAACTGATGAACAGACCTGTCTCAAACAAGAAATGAAATTATTTCTTAATGTTTATTAATAAAATTATTAATTAATGTTTTATAATTTTTCCGAAACTTTTATTTTTTAACCGACTCTTTTCATGAAGACGAATGTAATTACAAACAGATATGGGTAAAAATTAGCTATAGTTGAAGCTAATAGCTAAAATTGCCATGCTTACGACTCTTATTTAAGAATGAACAATTGATGAATAAATTTCGAATTCATGTCAATTTTAGCAATTAGTGACTCTTATGAAATAAATTTATAGATTACATATTCGATTTACAGTTAGTTGAAGACAGATTTCGATAAATGTCTTAGCTATTTATCTTAGTCAATAATCTATAAAATTTTATTTTATTAGAGAAACACTATGCACCAATCAATTAACTTTTATAATGTGTTAAATTACCTACTGTTACACAATCTCTCTTATCCTAATGCTATTCATTTTACACTTTATATTGTAATCTATTAGTTTATCAACAATGCATTGTTTAACCTGCCTCTCATATAAAGTTAGCCGAATTTTAATTTTATTTATACTACCAATTTTAACTGAATATTATTTATCTCTTATTTAAACATTTTGATCACGAATTAATTTCGCTAGAAAAACTAGGTTTATTTTCGGCTGCATGTTGCGTCAATGCTGTTTCAATTGGGCCATTATCCTCAGTTTTTATTTATCATAAGTATACTGGTAAATTCTTTCTCCCAATCATTGCTTAGTTTCTCTTAATTATAGGTCAAACTAATGGTTTTTCATCAAACTAGTTCCGCTAAACTGATATCTAGTTTAAAATTTAAGCGATACAGTTGACAGTACAAGAGAAGTCCAACCGAATTAAACTAAAGGCAAGCTGGGGCAGGGATTATACGTTTTATGTGAAACGTGTTGTCTTCAGACATAGTAGAAATATTGAAGTCGGCGTTATCAAATATGTATTAAGAAAATTTTTTTTTCAGGTGTTCTCATCAGATCAGAGTTCTAGTTTCTGATCATCATAATATTAAAAAATATCAATAACTTGGTGCAAAGATACTCACGATCCTATGCTGCATAATTCATATAACAGGATTATTTTTTTCTGCCACAGAACAGCTCGAACCCAAATATCATATCTACGCTAATTTATCAAACTTCATACACCATTTGTCAGCACTTAATCATAGAGATATAACCTCTGTAGTTGCTGATAACTCGTGTGTTCGGGTCCCATTGTAGCCTATCAAATCAGTTGTTGGTACAGTGCCACATGAGTGATAGATTGTTGTTTTGATTTAGCTCTTGTATGACTGTTCAATCCAATATTGATTTCGTTTCAGTTAACTAAGTTAATGATACTGTCACAATATGAGAATAGCGGGTGATACAAACGAGTAGGTTTTCTTCTGCAGCTTGAATGAACAATCATTTATTATAAATGATAATATTTTTAATATTAAGAGAAGATGGCCGGAGGGGGGGGGGGAGGTTGCGACATGGAAAATACACACGCCGACGTTTCGCACCGAATTTCAGGCCTACTTTAGTGCTGAAAAAACAGAAAAGAGATAACAACCATAACTAAACATACAAATTTGGAAATATACATAACAATATTAAGTAGATAATAGGTGTTTGATAACAATAGAATTAGATAATAATGGATTAACAACAAATGAAAATTAAATATAATATAATTGAGGTAAGAATTATACTAACTAAATAATAATAAAAAAATAGAAAGTGTCCAAGAAATAAACAATGAACATATATAATAAATAATAATAATATAATATAATAAATCTGTACCGATGTGACCCATTAAGGATCAGACGTGCAGTACTTTGTAAGGAAGTACCAACAGTTGCCTATGGGCCGTTTCTATGGAACAAATTGGGTCAAAATATAAATCACGCTCGACCGCCAGATTTTTGCCTAATTAAAGTTACCCACATTATGAGGCTAGAGGTGATTCCGAACCCACAAAGTTGACTCACGACTACAGTAATTATCAGTTACAGTACAGTATTGTAAAAACAAATAATTATTTGTCACATCCGTGGTTCCTTTTAAACAGAAGATTTGAAACAAGGGGGGCCACCCATAGTATAAGCATATGAGTAATTGCAATTAGTAACAACAAACCCCTTGTTGTGTATAAGCGGACGGAGTCTGTCAATAAAATTAGTTGTGAACAAGCCATCCAGCATGTTATATCGATTACCCCTTTTCCTTTTTGTATCATTTCTATCTGGAAAAGTCTTAACTGATGTCGAAACCCGGGAACTTTGGATACCGGGACAATTTTTAGTCTAAACAATTTTCTTTTTCTTTTTCCTTTCTACTCTCTGAATAATGGCCGGTAACGGAATATAAAGAGCGGCAGTTCTAAACATTGAGGGTATTTATTTTAACAGTCTACATCCAGCTGCAGCCAACCAACCTCTGGCAGAGATTCAGCCACTACCGGAAGTCTCTTTAGCGCAAGCTCATGCCACGACGCTGGAATGGATCAAAGTCCGCACGGCCACTATCCAGGACTTAAGAAAGGCAGTTTCCGACTTTGAAAGGTTCATCGGAGAGACAGGGGAGTTAAGCCATTTCCTGAAAGGGGGTGACCAACTTATTGGTCGAAGAGATGCGTAGACAGCTGAAAACCTGCTCGATAGTGGATATGCTGAGGTATTAAGGGCATCAGTTGTCTGCAGGGTGAAAAGAAATATCCTTAAACAATTTCAAGTTGATGAGGAGACATCCTGAAGCGTGATCAAGGCGAGATTGAAGAAGGCATTTGGAGGCAGACGGTC
>NW_027110405.1:43735-49905 GCF_000696795.3 Halyomorpha halys
GATAGTGTGTCCCAAAAAAATGATTTGGTCTTGTCCCAGCGCCAACTTCCCTCGGGATAGTTTCAGTCGAAATTCTTTCATCCTTCGAAATACACTTTTCAGATGCTCCTCATGGTAAGCTTCTGAATAGCTGGAGACCAAGAGATCGGCCATATAGACATGGCATACGAACTCATCAAAACCCCTCAGACACTCATCCATAAGCCTCTGAAATGTAATCGGGGCATTTTTTAGTCCAAAGGGCATCCTCGTTGACTCGTAGTGTCATCTTTCAATAGTGAATGCCGTTTTGTATTGGTCATCTGGGTGCATTCTAATCTGGTGATAGCCCGCCTTGAGATTTAGCGTGCTATAAATTGCTGATCCACCTAATCTATACAGAATGTCCTCAAATCTAGGGATTGGGCATCTTTCATCGATGGTATTTTCATTTAGCTTACGATAGTCGATAACCACCCTATATTTTTCCTCTTCTTCGCCTGATGAATTCTTCTTTCTAGTGAGAAAGTAGGGCAGTGGCCCACAATGGACTATTATTAGGTGATGTGCTATCCACGATGATCCCTTGCTTCCGGAGCGCCTGCGGATACCGTCGCTACTTTACATATATCATCACTCTGTCGCTTAAGCGGAATTTCCTTCCTGTGGCATCCAGCACCTCTCCTTCATTAAAAAAAAAGTCATACTAGATCATGACGGAATCTTTTCTACTTTCCACCTGCGTCATAGCCTCTACTTGCGCCCTAGAGTCCTCTACCAGCCGCTGGCACTTATAATTTCTTCCCCCAATTCTAATTTTGCACAGGCCCCTGTTATTTCTCACTCGTGCTCCCACTTTCTGAAGTAAAAACCTATGATCACTTGATATTCTCTTGGTATTTTTCCCACTACATGGACTATCAAATTCTTGCCCTTACCACCCCACTCACCTAATTCCATTTCTATTGCCCCTTCTACACTGCAGGGTCCACCAAGAATAACTAATTGGCAATTACATCCCTCAACCTGAAGTGTTCCCTCTCCAGCATTCAATTTCTCCAGCGCTTCCCGGCATTTGATAGTATTAGAACTCCCAGTATCTACAAGGCATCTGACTCCTTCTCTTACTCGAATAATAGGCAGACCGCCACTCCCTTTCTTCACGTTGTTGTTCACCAATGTGCGGTGCCTCTCTGCCGGTACGCATCTCAAATCTCCTCTATGGTCTTTCTTTCATCCTCGGTCCGCCTCCGCACATCCTTCCTGCCCCTCTGTCCTCTTCTCAGATCCCTTCTTTCTGTTATAGTCTTCGAGATTCCCGACACTTCTGTGGACTCGTTTGCGTATTCATTTCTTTCTCTGGGGTACTCTTTTCCGCCTCAGAATTTGGGCGTTAACCTCCATCGGTTCCATCTGGTCCGAACTCTGCCGAGACCGGTACACACATGGACATTGTCTTGCAATGTGCCCCTCGTTTCCGCACTCGAAACACTGAGTTTGGAGACACTGCTGTATCCGTGACACTTGCGGTCCGGTTACTGTTTCTGGGCTTTGCTTGGCATGGTATACTGTCCCTGTTTGGCGTTTTCTCCCGGCCACTGTCCTTGTAATTTCTTCTTCTTAAGGGCAACAGTGTTGTTCTAGGCCGATTTTATGTAATCTTAGTCCATCATGGCTCTTCTACTTCCATTCGGCCCCCTGTTCCCGGGCATTTGTGTCTGTTAGCTCCTGTGCACACTACGAAGGAGCTTTCTCTCAGCATTCCCTCCTTCTTCCCTAGCTATTTTGCCAACTGAACCTTTGGCACATTGGATAGGAATTGCATTCGAATTGCTGTAACCTTGTCCCTGGATTGTCTCCATCATCTCGCTGAGTTTATCTACGATTCTGTTGTAGTGTGCCAGGAGTTCTGAGACATACTGCCCATTAGACTGTCTCGGTTTCTTGGTCTCCCCTATCATCATAAATATGTCCTGTTCAGGGGCCGACCGTCTGCCTCCAAATGCCTTCTTCAATCTCGCCTTGATCACGCTTCAGGATGTCTCCTCATCAAGGGTCAACGGATTTCCTCACGTCTTCCTTTTAGTCGGAACTGTTTATTATACATTTATTTGTATTTTATTTAAAAAAGAACTCGCATTTTTAGATTCGCATTAAAGAGGTCTTTGGTCAGTATGCACCCGTTTTGGAGACGATAGTTTGGGCGTTGGAGCACTTTCGGCCCTACAAGTATTGGATCGTCTCCAAAACGGGTGCATACTGACCAAAGACCTCTTTAATGGGTTGGGAAACTAAATGAATTATCAGAATTACACGATGGAAGGAATTGCTTAGCCAATACAACATGGGCATCGCCTATAAGCCGGGCAAAGAAAATGTGGCGACTGGCTTTCACGTGCGATAACCATCAATGTGGCCGAAGAAGAACAAGGAGAATCGTCCGGGGACGTGAGGCGATTACTGAGTGAGTTGACTTGTAGAGAAGAACAAGAGAATGATAGCAGAGAAGAAACATCTATAAACGACAATTCGCACAACGAAAGGCCATTGTAAATAGAAGTACTGGAGGAGATTATAAATGGCAAGAGGTACCAATTTTTTTGGAAAACGAGAATGTCGGGTTCGCTGAAAATGGAGTATGGCAAATACGGCAAAGTTCTATTGCGACGATTTGGGCACAACCGAGCATTCGGGAAATGAGATATGCAGAGCGCTGGAAGACGCGTGGAATTCCTACATTATTCCATACATTTCCACATTCAGTTTACAAGTTATTATTTAGTTTAATAATTATGCGAACCGCTACCACCAAGGGGATTCAGTCCCCTGATTTTTTCAAGATCACTCTGAACCACAAGATTTTTCCCAAAATTATGGTACCCATTTTATGAGGCTGGGTGCACCATAGGAGAGCTCCAGAACCCAAAAAGTTGACTCACCGCTGCAGTAAAAGAATAAATAATTATCTGTTACAGCTGGATTCAAACCCGGATTCTTGGAGTTAACAGCGCCTTACCATTGTACCACTCCACACCCTAGTTTACTGAAGTTAAAATCCTTATCGTTATGTAAAATATGTTGAAAATTATTATAATCAACATTTCTCTTTAATTAACATTAGTCTTTAATATAATGCAATTAAATTTCTAAGGACGATAAATTAGAAGGATACTCAACATTGAGTTCCCTTTCGCTTTGCTGTTAATGCAAACAATAGGTTCCCTGAAAAAAAGCATTTGTAATTAGCGAGCACTCGGCTGTCGGAAAAAAAGTACTGTCACTAAACAATGGCGGATTTTCTAAAAGATAATTTACCTGGCTCATTTTTCAGCATCACACCTTTATTTCGCGATTGCGTTCTCTAGAATTTGTCATTGTAATATGTTTTATGGGGAGAAGATGGTGGGGGTGCCGTTACTAATGGCATGTAAATAAGTAAAACTTATTTTACTGTGCCAACGTTTCAACCTGAATTTTAAGGCCTTTATCCGGGCTCAACAACAAAACGAGATAACAACCTCAATTCAGGTAAAATAATATCAAACAAACTTGGAAACATACAGAACAATAAATTAAGTAGATATTAGATGATACTAATAGAAGATAAAAAAAATTAGAAATATTTAGAGGATATAGTTTTTTCTCCAAAAGTCCCACATTTACGAAATAAATTCATAAATCCTTACAATGTAATCCAAATCCAAATAACTACAAGTGTTGACTGGTAACTTCATATTACATTCGTTTGTCCTGAACCGTGGTTAGTACTATCCTAGCTTCCACCAGTTATGATCGATCTGGCGCCTTTAAGGATTTTTACACTCCTTTAATTTTTTTAATCTTTAATGTTTTTTTGTTTAAAAATCAGTTTTTAATATTGTTTTTGATTATTACATGTTGTCTAAATATTTTATATAAAATGTGGTAAAAAATACAATAACTTTATAGAGTCTATATTGAGTAATTGAGATAAAAACATTACACTCAATGATTGTTAAAAACAGGTATTGAATATTTATATGTAGTATTTAGCTAAATATTATATTTTATAAGTTAAATAATGCTCACTTAAATTTTTAAAAACAAGAACATACCAAAAAATAAAATCGTGTTTTTGTGTAGTTTTTCTAGGTAGCCCGTAGTCAAAGAATTAAAACTTGGTCGACCTTTCATTTATGCATAAGATGACGTTTCGGCCTAATTCTTGTCTATATTCACTACCCAATTCCTAGTAGTAGACTACTCGTCTCATTGTCGGTAGACTGTAATTTATAAAATTATAAACTCCTTCCTTTATAACTAATACATATCTGTTGTATTTTATATGAATATTTCCAGTACTCTGATGTCTAATTAGAAAATTGTGGTTTTCTAGAAGCTCTACTCATGTAGAATGCTTGCAGCTTTAGCGCACTTACCCAGCCTTCACTGGCTTAGTACCGACGGTGACGCAGTGAAAGGACTGTGCTGGGATCTCGAAGAGGCCTGCTCTTCCCCTCATGCGTAATGGGCTTGGAGATCCTCAGATCGAGAGCATAAATAATATACATAATAGTGTAAATGTGGTTAGTGGTTTTATTTTATTTTTATACTAGTTCAAAATTTTACTTATTATATCTTCTCCTTATTTCTTAATATACACAGTTTTATTATGTTCATTTTATTTATTTTTCCGTTTATATACATATAGAGATTTTATTATTTTTTAAATTTATGTAAACAATTTTTTAATTATTATTTCATTTTTTAGTTTGATATGAATTTGATCATTTATTACTATTCTCTGGTTTGGGTCTTGTGGAACAATACCTCTGGTTTGGATCTCGCGGAACAATACCAGATAGAACAAGGAGCTTCTTAGAAAACCTAGGTGTTAGCATCGGGGATATAGCGATCTAGACAGAAAATATTATTTTGGACACGGAGAATAAAATTGTCAATTAAATGAAATAAAATTGCTTAATGGAAAAAAATTGTTAAAAAAAAATCATAATATTTGTATTTAGTGTGTAGACGAGTATTGATTGTATATATGTCCGATCATGGATTGATTGGCATGCCTTGTATTATAGCAAACCAATGTATTTCGCCAGCATGGCTAAATAAAGGATTTCTGCATATCCAAGGTTGTGTCAAATTTTCAAATATTTATCAGTAAGTAAATTTAAATTTCAAAAATGGTAGAATACTGTATGGAAGAATACTTGAACCTTAGAAAATTATGTATATCATTATTATAAAGAATATATATGAGATTTAGGTTCAGAATAAAATGTAATTTAAAATATATTAATCTAAATTAATTTATTTATCAACATTAAAAGAGACATTTAAAAATGATATGATGATAAAATGCGAGTTCTTTTTTAAATAAAATACAAATAAATGTATAATAAACAGTTCCGACTAAAAGGAAGACGTGAGGAAATCCGTTGACCCATTTGGGAAGGTTATAAATTGAGATGGGTCCACCTTCGTAGGAAACTTTGCCCTTTATATAGTTCATAAACACAAAATACGGAGGGTATCGAATGTCTGTTTAGGAAATAGAAACAAGAAATACCCCAATAAATCCTTGAAGAACATTATGTTACTTTTTATTCATACTCGTAAATAAGAATATAAAATGTTCTTTGAATATATTGTTTATTGTTATATTTTTCTTTAAATATAACTGTACCTATTTATTTGTAAATGGGGCAATAAAATAAAACCTAAACAAGAATATACTGGTATCCCCTTTTAATTTTAAAATGTTATATTTTACATTTCATGATTGCGTTTAACAATCTGTAACATTAAAGGGAATTGACAGGATGAAATAAGCAAATCGCTGCTTTACTTGAAGAGTGGCCCATCAAAAAAAGTTTTGATTTTATTTAGAGTAGTTAGAGACCTATTCCAAAGATAGTACTGTAGAATGTTGCTACTTTCTTTACTGAGGTCGTTCTACAGACTTTCCTAAAGCTATTAATCCAAGTTAATCCATTCTACAGAACAATCTATGGAATACTTTAAACACAAAATAAAAAAAGAAATAAAAAACTTTTTTTTCAGATTTACCAATATTCAATAAAACCCCCTGCTTTTCCGTGAATATACACATTAATATCTCATTAAAATAAAAAAATAATTAACTTGAAGATATATCTGTTATCATAAAAGTAAATATAATTATTATTAATTTATTA
>NW_027110405.1:49955-53337 GCF_000696795.3 Halyomorpha halys
ATTCATCTGTTGGAGAGATGGGGTAAGGTAATCGAACATTACATTGTAAATTAAAATACATATTATGTACAAAAGATACTTAGTATTCTTTCATCCAAAAAAATCGAAATGACTTATTTGCCAACCCTATATATATAGAAGTACCGAGACTAGTACATCTACGCATCTCACTGTAAGTCGAATTATTTATTATTAATTGATCGCCTGATTCCATGATGACTGATGTCTTCGAATTACTGGCCGTTAACACCCAAGATTTCAAGGAAAAATCACGCCGAGAAGATAAAATTTCATTATAGAGGGTGGGGGCTCGCTAATAAATCGCCGTTCAAAGTTCGCCGCCATAGCCATTTCGACTTATCCTTATTTACTATTCATTTGCATAAAACATCTCTCAGGGTTCTTTAATGTATATCTGTTGTTAACAGCACTTACTCAGAGTGTATATTGAAAACCAGCAACTTACCTGAAAACATAAACAATAATTATAATCACACATTTAAATACAAGCGTAAAGGTTATAAAAAATAAAGAACATATTTAAAGAAATTGTATTCACTTAAATAATATAATGATGAATTTAAAGAAAAATTAATAGCAGAAGTAAAAAACAGGTGCATGGTAGGGATGGGATATCGAAAGAAAAATATCGATATTGATATCGATATAAACACGAAGATACCTATTATAATAAAAGTAAATATAAAAATTATTTGTTTATTAATAAATTATTCATTATTAATTTTTTATTGATAAAAAATAAAATACAGATGCCTGTTGATCCTTATCTCCTATATGGTTTGCTTTTATCCAACGTTTTGGTCCTCATGCCAATGTCCAAACAATAAAGTTTAAAGTCTTGTCAGAGACCAATCTTCACTAGGATGGAGAAACTTGTATAGTTTGTAAATAAGAAAACTAATAAATAATTATCATAAAAATAATATAATAACGGAATTTTGGGAATTGTTTTGGATTTGCACGTAATCTACGAAATATGATCATTCCAGAAGAGGTGTTGGTCGAAAGTGACTACAAGGTTGGTTATTTATTGTAGAATAGAAGTGAATCGATCGGTTGTTAAGAAGTAAAGAAATAAAGTAGGGCTTGGAACCAATAAGAATGGCCTTAGTTTTCACCTGCATTCAACGTCAAGTTGTTTTTTATCGCCCATGCGTAAATGCTATTTATTTCTATTTTATATGTATTTATATTTGTGGGTCTAAATATTCATTACATTATATGCATGTAGATTTAAATTCGCATCAATTTCCTTGATATTTATATAATTTCTACTTTCTGTATTCGTCTATTAAGAGAAATTATCTAAAATTATTTTTAAGCTTTACTTATTCATTCAATTCGTACTACCCTTTTATAATTTTTTTTACTATCTCTCATATAATAAATTTCTTCCTTGCTATTGTTTGTGTCCAGTAGTCAATCATTAAATCTCGCGCCAACTTACTTCACCGCTGTTTATAATTCGGCGAACTCATATTTAGTCAGCTTAGATCATTCTGTCTGCCGACGCAAGGAGCGCATCTTTTGCCCACCGAGACACTCGAGGTTTGATCGGCTGTGTGGCATCACATTGCTGTATTTGAAGACTCATCTAAGAGACGCTGGAAATCAAGGTTTCCCTCTGATATTCAGATTTTACTACTGCTTCGCCTTGTATATATAAGCATTGGCAAATAAGTCCTTTCGGTTTTTGTATTCATGTTTTGTTTATAATACATCACATTTTTCTGATGTAATTAATCCCAATAGAAGATTGTTTATCCTGTTTGTTATGTAAGCAGTAATGTCTTGTGACACTTGTTAAGATTAGATCAGTATTTTTTTTTGCGATCCAGCGGAGAAGGACGGAAATATCGTACATAATATGCATATTTTACTTTATTACTTTAAAAAAGTAAAGCGAGGCACATAATGGCTTAATATAGCGCACGTGCCAAAATTGCTTTTGGCAGGTTTCGAGCACAGAATTTTGACATAAACCTGGCCACCCACAAGAAATAGAAACCATTGATGTAAAGGTGATAGTCGATCAAAATCCATCACAATCAGTGGGAGACATTGCAGAGGTCCTAGGTGTATCACATACAAGCGTATAAAATCATTTGCGGAAGCTTGACTACGTTTCTAGGCTTGATGTTTGAGTCCCCTACTCTCTGACCGAAGCCAAGTTGGCAACACGTTCCATTTGCGGTTCACTGCGGAAAAGTAAGGAGAACGATACATTTCTTAATAGACTCGTGACAGGGGATGAAAAGTGGATTGTCTACGATAATGTGGTGCGAAAAAAATCTTGGGGACCCAGCAACGAACCACCTCGAATCACATCTAAAGCGGGATTGCACCCAAAGGAGATAATGCTTTCTGTATGGTGGGATTTCAAGGGTGTGATTTTTTATGAGTTGTTGCTACAAGGTGTATTGATCGATTCCACTCTATACTGCTCACCATTAACAAAATTGGATGAATTGATTCGAAGAAAACGCCAGAACTGGCAAATCGAAAGGGTGTCTTCTTTCATGACAACGCTGGGCCCCACACTTTGTTAGTCACGTTATAAATTGTTAGCCCTTGGATGAGATCTTTTGCCCCACCCTCCCTGTTCACCGGACCTTGCTCCCAGTGACTACCACTTATTCCGGCCTCTACAAAATTCCTTTTTCGCTAATAAACCACAGACATTCTATGAACATGGGATGATTCATCTGTTGGAGAGATGGGGTAAGGTAATCGAACATTACATTGTAAATTAAAATACATATTATGTACAAAAGATACTTAGTATTCTTTCATCCAAAAAAATCGAAATGACTTATTTGCCAACCCTATATATATAGAAGTACCGAGACTAGTACATCTACGCATCTCACTGTAAGTCGAATTATTTATTATTAATTGATCGCCTGATTCCATGATGACTGATGTCTTCGAATTACTGGCCGTTAACACCCAAGATTTCAAGGAAAAATCACGCCGAGAAGATAAAATTTCATTATAGAGGGTGGGGGCTCGCTAATAAATCGCCGTTCAAAGTTCGCCGCCATAGCCATTTCGACTTATCCTTATTTACTATTCATTTGCATAAAACATCTCTCAGGGTTCTTTAATGTATATCTGTTGTTAACAGCACTTACTCAGAGTGTATATTGAAAACCAGCAACTTACCTGAAAACATAAACAATAATTATAATCACACATTTAAATACAAGCGTAAAGGTTATAAAAAATAAAGAACATATTTAAAGAAATTGTATTCACTTAAATAATATAATGATGAATTTAAAGAAAAATTAATAGCAGAAGTAAAAAACAGGTGCATGGTAGGGATGGGATATCGAAAGAAAAATATCGATATTGATAT
>NW_027110405.1:53877-70677 GCF_000696795.3 Halyomorpha halys
ATTATCAAAGATCAAATGGATGTTAAAGTATTGAAACAATATATCGATCCTTTGATAATACAATATCGGAATACTTTTACTAACGTTAGAAATAAGTAATTATAACGATGTCAAATATCGAAATGAATATGATGAATAATCAATATTAAATATCGAAATACTATTATTAAGCTTGAATATTTTCTTTTACAAAATATCGATATTTGGATTAAATAACATCGGAATATCTTTGCCATATTATGTTTTGGTACGAATATTTCCTCCTGAATATACCATTATAAATATATTACATGGGAGTGTATATTATCAATATTTGTTTTATTTATATATACTTTTAAGGTACGACCTTTTTTTTTTTTTTTAGAAACCGATAATATCGAAGGAGAATATCGATATTCCGATATTATCGGTTACTCGATATCGATATCAAAATATCGGATATCGGAGACAAAATATCGATATTTCGATAATATCGATATCGATATCCCATCCCTAGGGCATGCACCATAAAATCAAAACATTTTTATTCAAGACATCTAACCCCATGTCTCGTATTTTTTCCAACATGTTATCAACTTTTCAATCCCAAAAGTGAAAAATTTAGGGTTATGTGAAGAAATGAAGTTATAAAATGTGTTTCTGACCTCCGAATCATTTATTTTTTTAATTATTTTTAATGAAGGTGTCCAAATTTCTAAGCAGATGTGAATTAGGTGGCTAAATTAATTTAAAACACTGTCAATTTAGTTTCTCCACTGTCTGTCGTGAAACATGATATTAGAAGCGCCGGGAAGAGAAAAATGCAGTTATCTCACCCCAATTTTTGATAACTTTAATGAAAACTATGTATAATCATTAGTCAAAACTGATGAGTATGCCAAGTATAGGTAGGGGGAATAAAAAATGGTGGTTGTTTCAAAACCTTAATTTTTCATTCGGAGCTTTATATCTTAGAAACTACCAACAACACTGGAAAATCTAAAAGAACATTATTTAAAGGAGAATAAATTTTCTGAAATATGAGCTCTAATAGAGCTATTTACGTCCTACTGTTCTCAAAATATAGCCTTTTAAAAAGCAGCATTGCATAAAAATGTACGAAAATATCAGTAGTTAGTTAATTTCTTTTGAGAAATCTATATCTCAGGAACTATGAGACGTAGAGATGTCTATTAGCAATCAAATTAAAGCTAGTTTAATGCACTATAAAGGAGTTTATGACCTTTACCTTCGTAGGTATAGTAGTTTTCATGATATTTGCTAAAATAAATTGATTTATAGTTGTACAGACAATAAGCTTGATTTATGAAAAAATTCATTTCAGAAACCATTGGATGTACAGACGTATGTCTGCACTAAAATTAAAGCAATTTAAATTTACTATAAAATAGTTAATAATGTTTATCTTAGTAAGGTTAGTAGTTTTTATTTACCCATAATACGCATATATGTCTGCCAACCCTCAAAATAAGGGAAATTTAACTTACTATAAAAAAGTTTATGACACTAATCTTCGTAGGGGTAGTAGTTTTTATGATATTCACATATGAATATAAATTTGGCAAATGAAAATTTGTCCGAACAACTATAAATCAATTTATTTTAGCAAATTTCATGAAAACTACTACCCCTACGAAAATAAAAGTCAGAAACTACTTGATATCTCATTACACTAGCTTTAATTTGAGTGCTAACAGACATCCGTACGTCACATAGTTCCTGAGATATAAATTTCTCAAAATAAATTAACCAACTACTGATATTTCAGTAAGTTACATACAAAATTTATATGAAATTTTGCTTTTTAAAAAGCTATTTCTCGAGAACTATTGGACGTAAATAGCTCTATTATGGTTCATATTTCAGCAAATTTGCTCTTCTTTAAATGATGTTCTTTAAGATTTTCTAGTGTTGTTGGTAGTTTTAAAGATACAGAGCTCCTAATGAAAAATTAATATTTTTGAAGGTTTTGAAACAACCTCTATTGTTTATTCCCCCTATGTTTACTTGGCAGACTCATCACTTTTGACTATTAATTATACATAGTTTTCATTAAAGTTATCAAAAATTAGGGTGAGATAACTGACTTTTTTTCTTCCTGGCTCTTGTACTATAATGTTTCATGCAGCTTGGGCCATCGAGTGTCATAGTTTAAACTCATAAACAATGAAACAAATTATTAACAATTAACAAATCTTAAAATTATGAATAAGATGGTCAACTAAGTCATATATCTACTTAAATATGTAATTTCAGTTTTGTACACATTTAATAATATTTTCGATGCATAGGTTTGTGAAAGTAAAAACCCTTGGCTCTAACTGGAATAATTACGTAACAATAATAATGGTAACAACATTATATAAATAAATTAGTAGCCATCATAACTAAATAAATTGATTTATAAAATAAAATATTATTGTATATTTTGCTTTATAAAATTTGCATTCCCTATGAATTTGTATATATTTGTGCGACAGAGAAAAATAAGAGTTATTTCGGCTCTGACTGAAGTTTTAATCAAACAGACTAGAAATTTAAAAAGAGTGGAGACGCTCATTTCAAGTGTTGGTACATTAGCGGGAAGAAACGGGAAAAATAAGAGACACATGCGCACCAACCTTATTCTAACGCCAAGTTACGATATTGCAGTACTTTCTTGAAACTGTTTACAGATTATTAATTTTTTCTTTATATAATTCTGAAAGACATTAACCTCAAAATAATCTTAAAGATTCTTCTTAAGTTATAGTGAATTTTTCTTACACGACTGTAGAATTTTTTTGTGGATAGAGTAACTAGAATAACATTAAAATTCACCCTGGTTGAGTGAAAGGTTATTACTTGAGTAGCGTTCATGAATGTGGTCTTACATTTGATCAGTATGCTTAGAAGACTCACTTAAAAGACTTTAACATTCTTGCCTCTTTAGCAATTCCTCACAGATGTTTAATTTCCTTTTGCTAAATAAATTTCGCTGGCCACAAACCACCGCTATCTCTCGGCTTCAGATGCACTTCATGCATTTTAAAGCCCCCCATCCTTATCTAGTGGATGTTCCTCAAGATGGGCTGCACCACCCTCCCTTCCTTCCAGGGATCTTAAATGTATAAATTATCTTAATCCTCCCTACTTCAAAGTATATTTAGTGATGTTTTCCATCCAACCAATTAATAGTTAGTAATGTTGCGGTGTCATTGAAAAATAAGCTAAGTTCAGAAGATTATAACTGTATTTAATTTATTTTTTAAAAAATAAATAAAACTATACATAATGAAGTAAAATGGTACGGGTGGTGGTCACAAAAAAGTTTTCTAAAAATAGAAAAAAAAAACTATTATTATTTATTAGGAGTACAAACAGCTATATTCCTTCATTACAGTATTAGATATATG
Organism: Halyomorpha halys; assembly: GCF_000696795.3. NCBI lineage: Eukaryota > Metazoa > Arthropoda > Insecta > Hemiptera > Pentatomidae > Halyomorpha > Halyomorpha halys. The sequence continues at coordinate 57,273 of NW_027110405.1, forward strand.
AGCCGTTTATTTTAAAACTGGTGAAGGTCCATTTTTTAAATAAATCAAGTTAGCTACCTTGATAGGTACATTTTAAGATTTCTGTTAGTGGTCTTACCACTAGCTCCTCTCTTCTTGTGGTATCCTAAAGTGTTCCTTTTCTGAGTTATTTCATTTCTGAGGCTGCGATTCATATAAAGTTATCAATCGTATTAATATGTGATATAAGATCATAAAAGGTAATGCAATTTTATAAAGATGTTATTAGTTATGACAGATTTGATTATTTTTTTAACTTATACATAGTAGACATGCATTTTAGAATTAAGTTAAAATTATTCAGGGTTTATATTGATGTTTCTTAATGATGACTTATATTTCATATATGAACATATTTTTCAAATATTAAATGTGGGTTGTAGGTTGAAGATGAGCAAATGAACTCAAAGCGTTCGATTATAATAAAGATTTAAAGGGAAAGGTTTAATTTTTTCTTTAAATAATATAATGATTTTATAATTATAGTGGGAAGCGAATATGATACTGTCCTACTACCTCCAAGGACCAGGGTTAAAAGCCGGCTGTGACAGATAATTATTTATTCTGTTACTTTAGCCGTCAGTCAACCCTGTGTGCTCGGGATCTACTCAGACTCGTATTGTGAAGGCACCCTTATATAGGAGGGGTATTCATGATCTTTGGTTTAACATGTTAAAGCGTGTTAAATGGAAAAACTCATGTTAAATCGAAAAAAATTGCCTTCTTTTACCGTGGTAAAACGAAATAACATTTAACATGGCTGAGAGTCTGTTACTTGGTCTGTTAAATGGAGAATGACGTCACACAATAGACCAGTTGAAATCGCCGCCATTTTTGTTGTGACAGCTCAGTTCTTTCGTGTGTTTGTGGTATTTATATCCCTGTTATTAAACCAGAATGGATAATTTTAATGATACATTTGAGAAAAAAAAAGTAAAAAAAAACAATGTAATTTCATTCTACTATCTGAAAATTTGTAAACGCTCGCCAGATAAAAATCTCACTATATGAACCATGTAATTATTCTTGGGGACATATGTCCCAGAATAAAGTTATTTTTTCATTTCATTTCATAAGCTAAACTTTCACACAAATTCCACTTTTCACTCACTCTAGGCATGTTGTAATTAATTACTTAAATCAAAACCGAAGTAAACAATAACATGAGGGTCTGGAAGGAAGGTTATAAACATAAAGGCTTATACAACAAGTTGCTGAGAAAATCCGCTAGGGGCTCTTATGCATTAAACGTTTAACATGACTTCAAATAGGGCTGCTCACAATCTAATAGTTATAACATTTAACATGGTAAAACATTTAACACAACATCATGAATACCCCTAGGGAACAATCTAGCGATTAAGCGTGATCATGAATAATAAACCACCTCCCAGTGTAACAGTTGTTCATAAAACAGTATTTCCGTCCTGAATCCCTGAAAGTCCATGAGTTGTAGTGGTACATATTTTAATTTTCATTACTAAGCTTATCCGACCAAGTTTGGAACGAAATATGGCCGATTGAGAAGACCCGGCAAATCAAAAGCATATAAAAATAATACTACAGTAACCTTTTACCTAATATATTAGGTAAAACTTAAAAAGAAAAATTCAACACTTAACATATATCTAAAATATGTATGTTGGGACCTCTTTAGCTAAGGGAGTTGAGGCGTAGGTCTTTATATTATAACCTTGGAACTGCCGCGGCGTTCAAATCCGACCTGGGAAGTCGACTTTAATTTCTGCGACGGCCCCACGAAATAAAACCTTTATCTCTACCATGGTAAGAATAGTGCAGTAGCCTGTAGATTACCGGAAATGACCAGGGATTCATAAAAAAATGCTTATTAATATGTGATAAGTTAAATTAGAAGAGATAGCACGAGAACTGACCAAGCTCTAACATTGTATTAATCCCTCCTAGCTTTCAGAGTGCATTATTTATTAGAAAGTGCAATATCTCATTTCTCTCTCGTTGCCCAAGTCACAAAAAGACTATATTTTGAGGTTAGAGTTTGGAATTCTACACATCAACGTACGCAGTAAGTACATAATCTGTTTGTTCTATTATATTCAGGATCAAACCCAGACAGGCCTCCATGTTTTTAAAAACGGCATAGTATAAGACCCCAAGAGAAGAAGAAAAAACACTTATTTCACTCTGATTTCGGATTACCTTAATGTAAAACTATGTATAATTACTATTCAAAATTGATGAGTCCACCAAGTATAGGTAGGGGGAACAAACAATTAATTTTTTATTCGGAGCTCTATATCTCTGAAATTACCAACAACACTAGAAAATCTAAGAATACAACATTTAAAATATGAGTAAATTTGTTAAAATATGAGCCCTAATAGAGCTATTTACGTTCAATAGTTTCCTAGATACAGCTTTTTAAAAAAACAACACTTAATAATAAGATGCACTGAAAAATCAGAAGTTAGGGAATTTATTTTTTATTTATTTATTAATTTATTATGTCTGAAAAACCATTTGACGTACAAATGTCCATTAGAACTCTAATTAAAGTTAGTTTAATGTACTATAAAAAAGTTTACTACGTTTATGTATGTAGGAGTAGTATTTTTTTATAATATTTGGTAAATTAAATTGATTTATAATTGTTCGGAGAAGATTTCATGTGCAAAATTTATATTCATATGTGAATATCATAAAAACTACTCCTCTTCCGATATTTGACCTAAACTACTAAGTGCCGGAAGACATATGTACGTTTTATGGTTCCTGGGATATTAATTAACAGAAATCCCTTAATTATTTCAACATTGGTCTAAGAAAGTAAGGATCGAGTGAAAAGGAGTTTGTGAACTGGCTCTGGGATAAGAGATGGTGGGAACGATTTATTCGGCTCCGGTTTTATAATTAAAAGATGACTCCAGTTCATAAGCCTTAGGAGTTTCGATTTACGCCCCCTCCTGCAATATTTCAAAACTGCCTCCTATATTAGCTCTAGGCTTATTTAGCCCAACCTCCCTCCCCCCCGAAATACCTAGTTCTCCCTGAAATACCACAGGATAAGGTGGATATATGGTAAATCTACCGTAGCGTGTGGTATTTAGGTGAATAGTTTCAAAACCGGCCCAATCCCCTTTCGTAACAAAATGTTTTATTTTTCCTTGAGAAAACCATTTCACTGGCAGACAAAAATTGATTTTTAATTTTTATAGTTATGAATTAGTTATTAAATGAAATAATTAGTTAAGCACCAAAGTATCTAAATTACCTTGAAAAATAAAGATTACATCTAAATATAGAAAAAACAGAAGTCAACATTTTTATAAAATGACTACCTATACTTCCTTCGAACATAGTTTTAAATGATATTCATATCCCTTTTAACCTTCTCTTCTTCTTTTTCTTTCCTATTTAGTGCCTCTCGGCGTAGAAGAGTATTCAGCTAGGAATTCCACTCTTTTCTATTTCTCACTAGGTTCCTCGCCTGTCGAATGTCCTTCCCCCTCGACCTACAAAGTCGCTAAATGTAGTCAAGATATGACATCCTAGGGCGGCCCCTAGGTCTTCTGCCATCTGCGTCATAGTCCATCGTCTTTAAAGGATCTCTGTGGTTGCCCATCCTGAAAACATGGCCGAACTTCTTCAGCTGTCGAGCTGTCAGGATCTCTTTCAGTGTGGCTATCTGCAACTCTTGACGAATCCTTTCATTGCGAACTCTGTCCCTCCTTGTTTTTCCAACCGTCCTTCGCAAAAATTCCATTTCGGCAGCGGTGATTCTGCTCTCCTATCGGTCTGTTACTATCCAACTTTCCGCTCCATATAAAAGTATGGCCAGATACACTGTTTTGAAGGTATGCAGCTTGACATCCCTGCCCACTTCTCTCTTCTCTACGACCATGTTACATATCTGGTAATCCCTTTAACCAAATACGTAAAATACTTAAGCATCACGTTAGACGGACAATTCGTTCAACCACTATATTAATTCAAAATAAAAAAAGTAAATAAAATAACTTACATAATATTTCCATATTTATATAACCATATCTATCCCACATGGAGATATAGGAGATATTCCTATCACATATATATCACCAACTAAGCACAAATCCATAATTACTAATCAAGTTTAATAATGACGGCTCGAAACTGGTTCCTTCCAAAAAAAAAATTAATTTACGTTCCTCTTCAAACAAGTTAATCAAATCCCATGACCAACTTTTTAATAACTGGTTTATTTCACACTATTGGACGAGAGTTTTCTAATTATTGTGCACTATCGGACAAGAGTTTTATTATTTGTTGTGTCTTATTCACTTTGTTAACACATCTCCAGATTTCTTATAATGAAATTATTTATTTCGAAAAACGATAGAGTTCTACCATTGTGGCTTTATTATTGGAATATATTTGAACACTTGAAAAAATTATGAGGATGGGTAATGTTAGGAAGATAAAATTATTCTGTTAACATATTTATAATCATATGTGGATAGGAAGATTTAAGAGGAGGGGAGGTTGCAGTTAGCAAATAAACAAAACATTATTTATTTCTGTCAATGTTTAATAAACAAATGCATAGAACACATTGTTATTCCTACATGACTTACTTACCCACTGTGTCATATATTTCATTTTTCTTTCATACAATTCATCATGTTGATTCAAATTGTGTTTCAGATACTAATTACTTCTCTTATCTTCTTACTTCTATAATATTACATTTTATCTTTCATTGTTATCAACCTATTACTATCCACTTCCATTGTTATTAATCATCTATTTCATATCCAATTTATTGTTATGTACATTTCCAGATTTGATTATTTATTTATTTATTTTAATTTTTTATTCTTCCCTGGTTGATGGTTGTTATCTCTGTTATTTTTAGCCCCGGTGAAGCCTGAAATCCCGGTCGAAAAGCAAGCATAAATAAATAATTTTTTTTTTATCTTTGTTTATTTGTTGACCGCACCAACCGGACTATCTTCACATATTAATCTACGGCCAAGCATCAACACTTCATTTATAATCACATATTTAATGGAGCACAATTTCTTAATAAAGTGATAAAAACATTGTGAACCACGAAATTAAGATTAGTAGGGAAACAACAAGGTACTAACTAAACTTAATTTAAATGTTCAGGCAAATGAATTTTATGTCTGTATCGCCTATCCCTTACACCTATTCATACTTGAATTAACTATACAAACGGTCTAAATTTTTAATTAATTACAAAAGACTCATTCACACAACTATAATAAAACACACAATTATTTTTCGTAAAAGGCGGGTTTAACGATAGGCTTTTGAATTCTAATGCGTAACTCATTTTCACATGTCGAGAACCATCTGATCTATAAAACTACTCCCCAAATTAGATCCATAATATGTTAAACAATTGAAATTCTTTTATTATATATATGGAGATAAATTATATATTTTCAATAAGAAAAAATAAGTAACGAAACAACAAATAAAGAGAGAGTATAAGTAAGTAAAACTATAGCTTTTTGTTTTGTAGAGTGTTGTTGATTTTTCTTCTTGAACTTTCTCCAACTAACCACTTCATTTACAACACTACATGAGCACACAGCAACCACACAAACCAAACCATACTTCAACACAGCAGCATTTCACTTCTGTTTTTCATTGAACCACAATAATTACAGACTCATTAAATTTATTAAAAGGTTTAGATCGTATGTAACCATAGCTTCCGAAAATTTCCTACATCCATTTTAACTTAAGCACTCTACACAATATGGGCATGTCAGTTACATTTATATGGGCTCCAAGCCATGTAGGAATCGCAGAAAATGAACTGGCCGATCACGCTGCAAGGAAAGCACTCGCGCTAACCGTATGTGGTGAAGCAATTTTAACTTCTTTAGAAATGAGAAAACGCCTCGAAAAGGAAATTAAAGATAAATAGCAATCATTTCTTGTCGAATGAAAGCCCAAGGAAACTAAAAATTATTTTAAAAAGATATCAAGCCCTGGGGTACTTCCAGTCGCAAATGTCGTAGAGAGGAGCTCGTCGAACTGACCAGGCTGAGATTAGGTCACACGAGGCTCACCCACTCCTACCTTATTTCAAAACAAATGTCTCCGAACTGACTGTATTACAACAATATGACAGCCATATTTTCCAAGAATGCCCACATTTCAGTTCAATAGCTTAGGACCAAAACCCATTCATCAAAACCAAAACAAAAGGTTTAATGACACAAATGTAAGATAGGAAAGACATAAAAAATAAATTAATAAACAATTAAAAAAATTAATAAACAAATTAAATTAAATAAGGTATAAATAGCATTAATGACCAATGATGTTTACGCCACTAAAAAAAAAAAAACACACCGACCACTTAAATTTCCAATGAAAACTTTATTTACGAATACGGATGTTAAATCATATTTCAAGATAAGATCCCAAGAAGAAAAAAAACATTATTTTATTCCTATTTTGAATTACCTCAGTGAAAACTATACACAACTTTTTTTTTTTTAATAATTTATTTATTGATATTTACAACTGCATACATATATACACATCAAGTAAATTTGCTGTAAGTGATATTATGACATGATAAAAACATGTAGAGAATCTACTCATTGAAAGAACTCCAAAAACATTTCTAAAGGAGAAGATCTCGAGGCCATCTTCTTTTCAGACGTCTAGGAGGATTATTAGGTAGTGAAGGAGAAGCCAGGTTAGAAATGAGTTGGTTTGGGTGGTTGGGAAGTTTATTATGGAAGGATTTAGATTAGATTAGATTTTTATTCAGGGCGATCAACATCTAGGTTATTACACCCTTTTTACTTTATTTATCTTCTTGACATTTGATAGTTGAATGTAGACTAGTTCTTTTTTACACTGGTCGATATTGGTGGATTATATTTTAGTATAAAGTTGAGTTTCTTTCAGAAATGTTATTATTTTGTGTATGGATTCTGCTGAGTCTTTAAGGGCCAATTCTCTTGTACGAAGAATTTTATTATTTTCGAAGGCTAGACAAAATGATTGGCATTCTTCAATTATATGCTTTATCGATAATGGGTAATGACAAGTTTGGCATATAGGCTGGTCCTCTTTTGTGGATTATGGAAGGATTGGTATCTGGTTCTGGCCAAATTGGCAACATAGGGGACATTGAGGTCCTGATGGATGATTTGATTTGTGACAAAGTAAGGAGCATTAAGGATTTTACGAAGGATTTTGGACTGTAAGGATTGGATTCGAGAGGAATTAGATGGTTTAGTGGAGCCCCATAGCTCAACTCCGTATGTCCAAATAGGACTTATAATAGTCATGTAGATCAGTCTTTTGTAATGGATTGGAAGTTTGGACCGTTTGTCTAGTAAATGTTGTAATAGTCGGAATCGACGAGCAGTTTCCTGTCTTTTCAGTCTTGTATGAGGATTCCATGTCAGTCGTTTGTCCAGATTTAGTCCTAAGTAACGGATCTGTTCAACAGGAATAAGTGGGGTATTATTAAAAGATACTGTAGGGCAAGACGAAGGTTTACGACGAAAGGTAAATGTGATTTGGTGGGATTTATTGGAATTTATTTTAATCCTCCAGTTTTGGCACCATTCTTCGAGGGTGGTGATGTGGGATTGGGATACAATGGAAGCAATCATTATTCACTGACAATATATACACAACTTTTTTTTTTTTGATTATTTATTTATTGTAATTTACAACTGTACAAAATAATACAATAAGTAAATATGTTGTATGTTTCATATACACTTGAAAATCTTGGGAAGGAACCACCCATTGGTGGTACTTCAAACATTAATTTAAATTAGAAGGTCCCGTGGCCATCTTCTTTTCAGACGCCTCGGAGGATTATCAGGGATTGTTAAGCAATCAATCAATAAAGAAAATTTTCAGAATTGGAAATATTAGGAGAGGGGGGAGTGGACATATACATCGTGTAATTTAATTAGCATGTATTCAAAAGTTTTAATTTTTTTTTTACTTTTATTTATGGGAAAATTTTAAACATTAAATAAATTTAAATTTCTACAGTTAAATTTATTAATGGTATAAAGTTTGACAAATTTGTTAGAGATTGTGTGAATATAATAAATGCTTGAATAAATCAGAGAAATAATAGATTTATATAAAGACCAAAATTTTCACAGCTTATTTGAGTTGAACTCTCAAATACTGGTTAAATGGAATTAGTAATAGATGTAATGCTTATCGACCCTAATTCTTCCTTAGCTTGTTTCAACATCAGTTGAATAAGGCTTTGTAATGCAGACTAATAGGATAAAAATTAACTGTGTTAATTTTGCTTAAAAGGGACAGAAAAGCTTTAGATTAGGTTAAAGTTAATAACGAGTTAATGGGAAGAAAGCTTTTCTTGAAAGGTACTTTAAAGTAATGTCGTCATGGCTTTCAACGAAGCAGTATTAGAGAAGCTCTCAATTAACAGGTGAATTTAGTGAATTTTAGTTTAACGCCAGGAAAGGCAGGTATAAGCCTGTTATTTTCCTAGGTTTCATATTAAATTACTTTTAAGTGCTTTTTATTACCTCATCTATTGTAGAAAAGTTGATAGTCCAAGAGCTGAAATCATGATTAATAGAAATAATAAATACTTTGTGATTGTTGTATGTATATCACAGGATCTAGTTTTGGTGGCATAAGAGGTACCTATAGAAACAGGATTCCAGGAAATGAAACTCGAATCAGCCTACATCCCAGGCAACAAGGCCGAGGTCACTTGAACGAGGTAAAAAACTTGATTAGCCATTGTATAAAGAATAAAAAGGAATTTATCCTAGAATGTGATCTCAATGCTCACTAAATACTATGGGGCAGTATTTATACAAACAAAGTAGTAAATATAAGAAGTAAGCCAACTTTTATTATAAAATAGGCAAGAGAAGAACCTCTTAACCCTAGCGAAATCTAGATTAATCTAGTACTAGTACAAATTACTGTACCAAGAACTGGCATATCCCCACAGAAGCCTCATTGTCTGAACAACAGCAGATTAGATTTAAGATAGAGGAAGGAAATTACACACGACAAGAGTACTAAAACTCACAGATTAGGAAATATGATAGGATTTACTATTCACAGACAGGGAATGATAAAAACCCAATTGAAACCATCCAAAAGTGCTGCCTCTTTTGGGTGGTTTCAATTTCAAACAGAGGCACATAATGAAATTCAACATATGATCCCAATGTCTCAATTTCACATTGAGATGAGTATAAAAATGAGATTAAATAATGAATTCACTATTAATGTTAGTATTTTTCTAAATTAAAGAAACTACAGAAGAAGCCATTTTGATGATTCGGCAGAGTCAGTCTATTTCAATTAGAAGAAAACATCCCAGATATTAAATAATATTTGATTGTACATTGGTACATGGGATTTAATAAAACGCGGTAGGGCCGTTTTATGGGAGGATGAAAATATATGAAAAATCTATTCTTTTGGTCTGTCCATTTTATCGAAAAATTTGCTGTAACAGTTTCGAGCACGTTTTTGAGCTAGGCTGTTCACGCACTCATATTTTATAATGTATAACTAATTTAGTTTATATTTTATAAAAATAATTTTTTTCTGGCATTCGTCAAAAAAAGAAGTTAATTTTTGATTGAAAAAAAAAATTATTCCTATTAAATTAATGTGAAACCGAACCACCTATTGGCCGCGAACCACAGCTTGGGAAGTATAGTTCTAACTCAAGTTGTACTCCTTAGACGGTAGTAGTTTCGCGTAAAGAGTATAATAAATATAATTCTAAAATTATACCTAATAGAAGAATATTATAATTAATGGTAAAAAGTGTTAAAGTAAATAAATAAAATTAAAAATAAAAAAATCTAACTTAGGGCCACCCCTTTGAAGTCCAAACCTCGACCAGTTTCAGCCAGATTTATTTGCCATTAAATTTAATTATCTTTGCTTTATTTTTTCTGTTTAGAATTTGTACGAAAGATACTTTCGTTGATCGATTTTCTCCTGTAATACCGATAGTGCACAAATTTAAAAAATATATATATTCTACTTATTTAATTTTGTTTTTTCAATTTTAAGAAATGTTTAAATAATTTATTTGTTTTCCTATCCTTCTTTAACTGTTTCAATATTTTATTTTTCATCAAAGTATTATTATCTTCCACTCATTTTATAAAATTCCTCTTAAGCTCCGCCATAACTATCAACCAACCACTTATCATTCTTTACTGCAGTAGCTCTAAACCGGTGGTCTATAGACCATGAGAGGGCCGCGAGAGCCTTGGTAGTAGGAAGCAACACTTATTGTTAGTAATATTTTGAGGTCCTGGCCGAAGGGTTTTCAAAAAGTAAATTCACGGTAAATTTAAATACTAAGCTTCCAAATTTTCAAATATTTTCCCAGGAGGACCCCTCTTTGCCTCAAGTTAAGAGAGGGTTAGGAACCACTATTCTTAGGACGACATCTGTGTCTTTTAAATAAATAGAACAGGAATAAATCAGAAAGGAGGCCCAAGTTCTGGCCTATGCAGACGACGTCGTAATCATAGGTAGGTCCCTGCAGAGTATTAGGACCGCTTTCGAAGCAAAAAGGATGGGCCTGAATATTAATTGGGAAAACCAAGATTAGGCTGTTGGGTAAGAAGCCAACTGAAGACTCAGACTCAGACCTTGTAATGAGCACCTATAATTTCGAAGTGGTAAGAAGTTTTTCTTACCTTGGCTCTATTATCAATGAGAACCAGGATGAAGAAGAAGAAGTTAAAAGCAGAATTGGTGCTGGAAATAGATTCTATTTCTCCATTGTAAGGCTAATCAAAAGCAAACTTGTTAGCCGTACCACCAAGTTCACCCTGTACAAAACGTTGATAAGGCCAGTCGGTGGAGAAACTTTGACCGTGAGCAATTAAAGCATTAACCAGCTAGACAGGTTTGAAAAAGTAATTCTGAGGAGAATCTTAGGGCCCGTATGCGAGAATAGTAGAATTGGCGAAGAAGGCAAAATGGTGAGATTTTTGGGCTCTATAAGGAATGTAGCATCTCCTTTTACATAAGGAAACAGAGGGTTAAATGGCTTGGTCATGTAATAAGGATGAGCGAGGAGAACGTGGAAGACCGAAGAGCCGATGGAGGGATGCTGTGAGGCGGGATCTGCGACAACTGAGAATTTCAGTTACCCTAGAGAAAGATGGCTGGCGGCCGTTGAGCAGGCCAAGGGCAGCTTCATGCGCCTTTTGTGCCAGAAAAAGAAGAAGAAGATCTGCGTCTTTTAAAATTTCTTTACAAGTTTAAAATATTTTGTATTGTAATTATAAATTGTAAGGTTTTACTAAATGTTTTTTTTTTCTCTCTGTATCTCATTGTTTTCTTTTTTCTATCTTCAGTTCAATAGCTCTGAGCATTTTCGCCATTAGTAGTTATTACCTACATAAACATAAAAAGATTTTAAAAGGATGATGGTCCGGGTACGGTCAAAGAAAACTTCAAATTGTCGTAAAACTATTTATTACGATCCAACGTTTCACCTCACGTTGCAGGGCTTCATCAGAACTAAAAAAAAATACAAACACTTAACTGGGGTTAAAATAGATTAAATGAGGTATGTTGAATGATTGTGTACCTTACAACTTTATTTTAACCTCATTTGAAGCTGAAAGCCTTCTTCATAACATCTCCATTGACAAAGCCCTTTATATTGTTGTGAAGGACTGGACTATTATTCTAACCTCATCCCACGCTTAATCTAACCTCATTTATTTTCAGTTTTAGAACTATGTTGTAATTCTGGTTATCCGACTTTTCATTATAAATATTACTACCAGATTAGCGGACTTGCCCTGGGTAACTGCCTTGTTCCTCATATTTCTAATATTGTTCTTAATGATCTACTCGACTCTCAAGATATAATTATCATTAAGAAATACTTTGTCTTCCTTGTCCTTAATCCTGACAAAATCCTCGAAATCCTATTAGCCTTTAAATTCTATTACCCTCTTCTTCAGTTTACTGTTGAACGTGAATTTGACCTTTCCCTCCCTTTTATTGACCAACACATTACCTGAAATCCATATGGATTTCAATCCACTGTTTGGTATACCAATCCTACCTATTCTGGCGTACTCAACTATTTTTCTCAACATCCTCATCATCAAAAAATCAATGATGGTAAGAAACTTATTCACCAATCTCTTCCTCTTCCTGACCCTCCATATCACAAAACCAACATACAACGTACTAAGCAGATCTTACTAAACAACAATTTCCCACCTAATGTGACAAACAAACTCTTAGATTCTCCTCTTAATCCAATAATTCTTCTTGCTCCTATTCCTCTTATTCCTCCTATTCTCAACCTACTCCACCTCATTTTCAGCACAGGTCCCTTCTGTATATCCTTATTCTTTCTGACAAAAATCCTTACGATCCACTATTCCTACCCTACCTCTTAGCCTGAATTTAAACAACAAAATTTCTTATATTTTCTCTAATTTAAAAGATTCTATTTTTTTCTTACACAGTTCCAATGCAGTTTGCAGGATTCCCTGTTGTACCCCATGTTGTAATTCCTTCTACATAGGCAAAAGTAAAATCAAGTTAAAAACCAAATTTCCCAGCACAAAACTTCTATCAACTCCTATAATCTTTTGCCTCTGAATTGTCTTAACACGTTTTAAACCTCAATGAATCTTTCAACTTCAATCATACTACAATTCTAGCTATTGTCTCCAACCATGATAAATTCCTTATCTCGGAACATATATATCAATTTAGCGCATAAATCCGTCAATTATAAAGTGAATAAACGCGGTATTTCCCGGGCACATAGACACATATTAAGCCTCATTAAACCTATATAATGCTTCTTTCACTCTACGTTCTGCAATTCATAAATTAATTTTCTGTCCACATCTTTTATGTTTTTATTTTTTAACGATCCCCCCTCCACTATATTACTTTTCTTTCTTTAATTTTACTTTCCATCCTGTTATTTTATTTTTGTAAAATTAATCTAGTCTCAGGTGTCATGGCCGCTAATGTAGAACAGTGTTCGCATCGCTCTGCCTTTGTTACCTTTTAATCTCGACAGTCTTTTGAAGCCAGCTGTTAAATTTTGCGACACTGTTTTACAAACAGAACATTTTTAAGTTCACGGATAGTGAGGTGAGAGCCAAATTGTTAGCAATTATAAATTAGTGGTTGTTTGGAACAGCTGACAAGTTAGCCGGTAATTCCCTTTAAGGGGTCTTATCTTATGGAACTATTCATGGTCAAGGCCATGTATAACAACAGTACAATATCCAGCGGTTTCTGAGTTCGAATCCATTGACTTTAATTTTTGTGTGTGTGTTTTTCAGACTTTAATTTATTTATTCTTAGATTTTTTTTTCTTTTCTTCCAGTTTTCT
>NW_027110405.1:70822-73143 GCF_000696795.3 Halyomorpha halys
ATATTCACTAGAAGTGAGTGGTTTTTTTTTTATTTATCCAAAATGGACAAAAATAATATGGAATTAGACAGGAATACGTCCTGCGAAAATTCAGAAGAGGAGACTGCGGTTGAGGTTAAAAACTTCCAAAAGTTGAATATAAAAAAAAAATATTGAATTTGATTTATCAGACTTCCTAAAAAGAAAACTCAGAATATTTTATGTTTATTTTTGAAATATTTCTTTAATTTGTTCATACTCTTTAATTTAACATTATTTTCAAATATAACGTATTTTAACCGCCAACCGCACAACTACTCACTCACTCCCTCTCTCTCTCTTTCTCTTAACTGTCAACTCATTTCCTTGGCCGCTTACCATCTGACAGGTACGCTTCCTATCTTGTTCATGATCTTTCCTCATGTATTATTTAACTCTTATTCCCTTTTCCCATCTATTGTATGCCTGTATTTTAATATTTATTTTTTATCTGTTGTTATTTCCAGTTTCTTTAATTGAGTAAAACCTTTTGTTATTCTTATTAAATTTTAAGCTTCACTATACAATTTTTTAAAAAAATCTTAATTGACATTGTTCATTTATTTTTACTCTATTTAAGTGTTTGTATCTTTCTTTTTAGACCTGATGATGCCCTGCAACGAGGGGCGAAACGTTGGTTCATAATAACTAGTTTTAGGACTATTTGTGTTTTCATCATTTTACTATTACACACTTTTAATCAGCAATCTTCCAATAAAAATTATTTATTAGCAATTTTCCTATTTATTATCGACCTCCTACTATCTGTCACAACTTATAAGATAAAAACGACTAATATTATGGACTGAATAGGTACCTAATCCAGAGGAAACCTTCAGTCATGAAACTTATTTCTAAATCTTTTTGCTTATGTAGATTTGCTTCAGAAATAAAACAAAAAATAATGAAGAACTAATTTGAGACTAGATGAAACTCTTACCGTGTGCCCAAAATATTGGCAATCTCCGTGTTTTGGCCAGTATTTATAATTCAATATCAAACAAAGTAGTAACCTTGCCGAAGTAAGAACTACTTTATTAATCTGTATCGTAAATTTGATTGTAAAAATATCGAAAGATTATCAATACCGAACCAAAATCTAGACATAGTAAACTATTCAAATTCCATTTAATATATCTTCCTAGAGGAAAGAGATAAAAAGATTCATATAAGTTTTAATACCTCGCAGTGGGTGAATTTATTAAGTAAAGACACATAAAGTTTAACGATACTTTTGATATTAACTTCAAACCAGCCACTTTTTTAACAGTCGAACACATTTACAACCTCATATGACTTGGCGAAATAATACTATTAACATTAAACCAAGAGCAATAATAATTTTGAATTAATTATAAAACTGCACATTAAAATGAGGAAATTAAATCAATTAAACCTTCATCTGTGGCGCTTTTTATACGCTAAGAATTTAATCAGTCGGGAAAAAAATGAAGTGAAAGGAATCACGTTTGTTTTTTCTGTATGGTGTGTACGGTACATTGCTGATCATAGAAATATATCTATTCCAGGTGGAAGTAGCATACAGCAACATTCTTGATGCAGTATGTGCTAGAGGAAGGCTACCCTTTGGCCAAGAGAGATAACGTTCAGGGAGATCTTAAGAAACTGAGAATAAGTGTGGAACATGCTCAGGACCGAAACAGTTGGAACTCGATTGGGCTGATCAGGGATCGCTTTAAGTATCTGTCACGCCAATAGAAGTATATCTATAAGTCAAATTAGGGGTTCAATAATTTGTAAGAAAGTACTGTTACTAGACCAACGGTTATGTAGAAGGTGATTCGATCAGAATCACTATGGACCACCAGATTTTTACTGAATAAAGGGTACCCAATTAATGAGGCTGGGTGGACCCCGGAGGGTTTCCGAATCTACTTGGTTAACTTACAGTTACAGTGAAACAGACAATAATTATCTACCACGGTTGGATTCAAACATGGAATCGTTAAGTCGAGTTGTATACATAAAAAATTAAATTGACATTTTCAAAAATATCATAAATGCACCTGACATTTTATATGAGCTATTTCATCAAAACTTAGCAATATTTTCTCGTGTTTACATCATTATCATTTTATTATGATTATTTTTTTTTAATTTTGAATTTATTTACAACGCGTTATAATGCGAATAACGTTTAACACACTCAGCCCAGATGATTTGGCAGTCATTCACAATATAATATTTATAGAAGAGGAAGAGTTATTGAAATGAAGCTGACGATATCTAACGAGGTATGTACGAGGATTCGAAACAAGATCTAAACAACTCTGAAGCATATG
>NW_027110405.1:78718-89043 GCF_000696795.3 Halyomorpha halys
TTATTTTTAGTTTCTCACTTCAGTAAAAGATAACTTATATATATATATATTATGTATTATACTATATTTTCGCATGGTCGAAGATAAAACCACCTTTTGGTCCAAGAAAAACTGCAGAAACCAAGTCTGCGAGCAAGCCATTATTCGTTCATGTACTATGCCAGGCTACGAATACAGACGAAGCTATAAATACTTCTGAAGCTGGTAAAGATTACAGAAAGGCAGAAAATGATATGATTGAATAGATATATACTAAAATTATAATATATAAACTATTGTAATTATCGTATACAATAAAAATCATTAATAAAGAAATAAAAACAGTATAACATATGTAAATAGTTGAATAAAAATATGTTCAAGTACTCAGAACTACTGCAAACTCAAAAGGTAAGAGGTAGAACTGGTTTGAGGAAATAAGAGCTTGATCTTATAAGGACATCCGAATAAGACAAACTAAAATCAGGCATTGAAGTTTTGGACAAATCTTTGAATCATGAAGAATCGAATACACAAATATATTTTATCAATAATAGTTTGAGTAATCACAAAATTAATGCAAGACGGAGTTATGTCGAGTCTGTTGCTGAACTCAATAAAAAAATTTTTCTATTTACGACTTTTTTTCTATAGTTTAGTAACAAGGGTGAAAAAAGAACTGAAAAAAGAGAAAAAAAAAAAGAGAAAGCGAGACGGTTATTCCTGTTTGTTATCTTTTTACTAATTTAGCAGGCATTGCCCCCAGCCCCCAAGCCTTACAATTCGCTATTTAGCGGCAGACCTATCTTGGACTATCCATTAACTTGCTACGAAAAAAGTAGATCCAGCTCTCTTAAATGCCACTTCGGATTTCGAACATTCATTATCAAAAAGAGACTTTCCTTGAGAACAGTCTCCTCCATTGCTGTTGGAACAGAGTTTTCAAATCTCCCAAGATATAAATCATTTAATAACTTTTTTTATTTATTGAAATTTTCAACTGCATAACATAAGTAACTACAAGTAAATATGATGTTCGTCATGTTACAATTCAATGATACAATCTTATGTAGCAACTACCCAACGGTAAAACTCTTCAATATCATTTCTAGAGTAGAGTGTCTTGATACCATCTTTTTTCCAGAGATAAAAGAATTATCAGGCATCAAAGATGAACGTATGTATATATATGTAATAATACAGACATGTAGAGAAACTACTCATTAGTAGCACTCTAGTAAGATTTTTACATTAGAAGGTCTCGAGGCAATGTTCTTTTCAGACGCCACAGAGGATTGTCAGGAATGGCAGTGGAAGAATGTTTAGAAAGTGGATATGATCAAGGACTTGAAAATGGAAGAATTGTTATGTTTTAAGGCTAGTCGGTAAAATATCGAACATTGAGGTCAAGTAAGATGATTTTATTAGTGACATAGTCTGAAGTATAAAAGATTTTACAAAACTTTTCTAACCTCAGATGACAACTAACGACAAATTTAGCAGAATTGTCCAACGTAACACCTTAAAAACATCAAATCATCTTATGTATGATATAACATCTATTAGTTTTTATTGTTTGCTAAGTAACTATGATTGGCTCATGTACACAGTATTGAAATAATTTAGAATGACTAAATCAGCAAAGTGAGATGAAATTTTTTTTTGGGAGAAATAAAGTTGAAATTCGTTTTTCGTACCTCAGTAAAATCTCAAATATGAATTTTCATAGTGATCAAAAAACATTTTTATCTTTTTTTTGCCTTACTGGCGAAATTAGTCTTCAATTTTTTTTCACTCGTCAGTGCTTCAACATAGAGTCATGTGTTTACTTGCTAGAACAGAGCACTGATGAAATTATGGGAAGTGGAGTGAAACGTTGGTACATAATAAAAAGTTTCGTAATATACGGGTTACTTTTTTGAACGCCTCCTTCATCATCTGCCTTCAATAAAATATACCTTGTTTAATTTTAATTTTATTTATCTTGCTCTGTTGTTACAGATTTTTTATGTTAGTCACTATGAGACCTGGCAACGCTTCGCTATTGCTAGATTTGAGGCTGTATATAGTTTGATATCAATTTTTGTATTTATTTACAATTAAATATTTACGTGTACATTATTTTTATAATTTGGCAGCATAAATTGCTTTTGAATATATGAGGGTAGGTCAATATTTATCCGCAATTTAAGTATATTTTTGTTTATGTTGGCAGCACTGCTGTTTTGCGTTAATGACGCCTGCTCTGTTTATTTTTTGTTATGTCTGCGCAAGTTTCAAGCTACTAGGTTGAATAAGCGTAATAGCTGTTGAAAGAATGTAGTATTAAAAAAAAATGTATTTACTACTCGATATAAGGAACCCAATATAAAAGATAAAATTAAAATTAAATCATACTTAATCGGTTTATAATAATACAAATAAATGCATTGCACTACTGTGGCATAGATACCATAGTCGGGTTAAAATAAGTATCCTCTAATACCTTTAAACACATACTTACTCCATTAAAATTTACTCATTGATATAGTTGCCCCACACGTAATGCTTTAGGAGTTATTGATTGTAAGCCTAAAAATATACGGAGACTATTTTGAAAAAAAAACTCCAATAGAAGACTTGGAACACTGTACCGATTGGAGTTATTAAACTTTTTATTATAGTCTTATTCAAACGATTTTGCACCTGGATCCATTGAAAAAAGTTTACAAATACTTCTAATTTGACTTGCAATTTTAGAGCCATTTGTAGCTGAGGGAGTCAAGTGTCGCGCGACTGTCTCGTGACTGCAGCGGTGCCAGTTCAAATTCGGACTGGGGGGATTGAGTTTTATTTTTGCGCAGAGTGGTTAGAATAGTTTAGGTACGTCAAGATAATCTTCCCCCCATTTGGTATTCTTAATATTTAATATCATATTATAAAAAAAATACAAATATATATTTAAATAAAGTGACTTGCAATTTGAAATGATAATTAGTTTCAACAGCAAACCAAATCCTTAATTCATAAATTGGCAACGTATTTAAAGAGCAAAAAATATACCTCTATAACTCTTCGATATGATTTACTTTATCGATATAATTAACTTTCGACCCAGTTCTCTCACTTCAATAGAAGAGGGAATCGAAAGCCATGTTAATCGATTGATTAGTATGCTTTCAGCGTTTCACTAATTCCATTCAGAGTTTAGCCCTCAATGCCATTGTACGAACTTGAGTAGAGCCATTACTGAACCAAGGGTACAATTAAATATTAAAATTATTTCTACTCAACACGAAATCAGGAAGAAATGTGATCTTTATCCCGGCCGAATGTGAAAGTCGGAAAAACCATTACCGGCCAAAGCTAGAAATGCGGAACATTAAGCACATTAGGGCAAGTGCTTCATATACAGAGCAGGTTCAATCCACCTGTTACTGCTAATATTAAATTTTGAGCCATCATTCCGGGTGACCTCGTCCCACATCTGAAGAAAAGGAATTTCAAAATACGGGTTGAAAATGCACGAAAATTATCTATTTAACGTATTGTTTTAAATATTATACCTATAGGACGCACACTCCACGCAATATCAACACTTTAAAAAACATTTAAACTTAAATAATAATTAGACTATTAATTTATTAGTTGACAGTAGTTTATAATAATAATATCACCAATTACAATCATTTAATTAACACTCAACAGTTTATTTTAACCCTCCAACGTTTCGGCCTTAGGTCATATCAAGGAGGAAACCTAAAAATAGTTTCCACATTATTACCATTGTTTACATCGGGACCTGCTCGTGCTATACTGCAGGTGTCCCGAGTGTAATTTTATGATTAAAATTAATGTGTGGAAAAGGGGGGCTGGAAATTGTGAGACACTTTCTGCTCATAAAAACATGCATTTATATTTTTTTTAATTTATAAGGCATTAATCCCTGGAGGGGTAGCCTGGTTAGTGAGTTAGGTTTTAATAGAATATTATCTATAATAATATAAAATACAGCATTGGGGTCTCATGGCTTATATAATATTATGGCTTATCTGGTGACTGGTGGAAGTATCGCTGTCGCGGTCACTTCCGCGTCCTATGGCCGTTTTCTGGTCCAGGTTGTGCTGTGGCCGAATATAGTGAAAACCATGTAATCGCCTGATGTCTGAAAAGACGTCTTTGTTCCTCCGTGGCTGGCCAGCGTGTCCTGGACTCTCGCGTGATGGTAGGGGTATGCCAAGTCCTAGCTTGCATAGTGCATAGGCTGGGGCGGCATTGCAGTCGCAGCGTCTTCGGGGTCTCCCGGTGTTCGCGGCAAGGGGGGGCATCAGAAAATGAGACCCCCGACCCCGACTTTATATAAATCCAAAAAAAATAATGGAAAAATCGGATTACTTAAATCCGACAACCATATTACTTCCTCACATAATACCAATATTTTTGAAGATACCTCAATCATGAGTTTTTTAAATCATTTATTTTTTTAAATATTTTTTCTATGTAAAAAAAAAACAATATTCACCATGTATAAAATGCTGAAAGTTTAATTAATTTTATAATTACAAATAATAGAGTTTGTGTTAGCAATTAATGATATATTGAAGAAAGATAGTTGACCGTATGAAGTAGATTGTAGGAAGATAGTCCGGGTAGTGGTCAATAGGTATCAAAATAGTAAAAAATAATTATTTATTGTTAAACTACGTAGGGAAAGAAGCAGGAAAATTCTCTACCTGATATTCCTCATTCGTCATATCTGAGAGGTAGTTTCCCCCATGTTTATTGGTTACTTTTATTAATTTTCTTAATATCTCCCTTTTACATATTACTATAGCTCAACTATATTTACTTCACCTATTTGTTCTAACTTTTACACCTACCTTTTTACCATATTTATAACTAATTTTAATGAATAGTCGCCAACAATCTATTTGTCTAGATATACATTTAGAACGTTTATCACACCTGGTTATAATTATTTGTAACTTCTTTCCAGTCTACCAACATGTATACTTCCTTATATTGTTGTTATTATTTCTTTTTATATACTTTATAAAAATAAAAATTGTTTTAAAATGTTTTTACTTTAATGTTTGGTTAATTCTAAAATGGTTTTTGTTTTATTTAGTCCGTTTAATTTCCTAAACGTTGGTTAGCAATAAATAATTTTCTTTTACTATTTTGATACCTTTATTAACCGCCAGCCGGATTATCTTCCTACAAATTATGATATGGTTTAAAAACGAGAAAAAAAAAAACAAACGAAATTATCGATTAATTATTTTATCAGGTTTTCCAGTGCTTCTTACTCTTTTTGAAGTTATTTTAAAAATCAAAAGTTCCTTCAAGAAATTATATAGTCTGAAGAATATAAGGAATGAAGATAAGTAGCAAGGTTATCCATTTTGTTTTTCAAAGCTACTCCGTAAACTTCTTCCCTTTTTATCGAGGACGGGAAACTATTGGGTAAGGGAAAGATGCCTCGGGTCGGTCGCAAAACTTGAGCCTCCATATGCCACACTCCAAACTTCCCCAGCGGGGCCATAAGCAATGCAAGTATGGGTTATACTTCAACGGCTTACTTAGCACATACCTCCTTCAGTTAGGAAAAATATATATATTTAAATAGAGGTCCGTTATTTATACGATTTAGTTTGCCATTGTGTAAATAATATCCTAACTCAAATTACAACTATATTTAAAAGTCATTGCATATAACTAATTACAAAAAGATTTAACGATCCCATAAGATCCAAGTTGATTTTACCAGAAATGTCTAACTCCATACCTCTATCCACCCGAAATCAATATGTTGAATGAATTCGAACAATGAAAATGATTTTTTTATAATAACGTTTACAATAACGATAACATTGTGACATCAGAGTGCTTTGCTATATATTGAGGACACTATATAGTTACAATATACAATATATTGTGTGTGTATATATCCGGGTGGAGTCAAAAGAACTCAAATAGTAATAAAATATTGCTCTAATAATATAGAATATAAAGTAACATTCCCTCACATCCTATCCAGTTAATGACTCCTTTAGTCCATTCTCTAGCTTTCCTTCATTTAGAAAGGTGGGTGTCGTATTTTGTTCATTATTTTATTTTTTTCTTGACCTTTATTTTATTCTGTTTTCCCTTTTATTATGTATTTTTATATTTCTTTTTTATTTATTATTATTTTTGTTTTCATTAACTGCCTTTTTTTTTTTTTATTCTTGTTCATTTATACTTTCCACTGTACATCTTATTTTATTTTCTTTAATTTAATTTATTAATTTTTATATATTTTAAATCATTTTTAGCCAGGCATTAGTTTACTTTTACAATTGAATTTCAGGCTTGAGTTGTTTGAAGTTTAGAACCCACCTTGGACTCTAAAACAACCTGTAACAATGCTACATCTTTCCTTACACAAAAGTACACACAAAGTACACAAGTATACACAAAAGTGGACAAGTGCCATAAGGGGAAACAGAAGAGAAGAAGTGGTTGTAGCAAGAGTAAGAATAGGACATTCCAAATTAACTCACCTTCACTTAATCACAAAAGAGGACCAGCCTATATGCCAAACCTGTCATTCCCCATTATCAATAAAACATGTAATTGAAGAATGCCCATCATTTCGTCAAGCCTTCGAAAATAATAAAATTTCTCAAAGAAACACAACTTTATACTAAAATATAATCCACCAATACCGATCAGTGTAAAAAGGAAATAGTCTACATTCAACTATAAGTCAAGAAGATAGATGAAGTAAAAAGGGTGTAATAACCTAGATGTTGATCGCCCTGAATAAAAATCTAATCTAAAATCTAAAAATCTTTCCTTTATGCACAAAAATAACACCACCATCTGTTGAGTATAAAGAACGGTTGTCGAGTCATCTAGAAAATATCCTGGAAATATTTTTTATATACACTAATGGTTCCAAATCAGACAGCTCAACCGCCCCATCTTTCTTTACGTGCGATTCAACTTATAAATTTAAAGTCATAAGTTATGTTCGATATATACCGCCCAAATCCACGCTATATCATCAGCACTCCATTTATGGCCTTTCAATAACTCAAAAGACAATTCTAATAATCTCAGATTCGATGAGCTCTCTAAAAAGTTTGAGAAACATGTACCCCGAACATTAAATCATCATAAGAATACAATCTTTTCTCCTAAGACAATCACAACAAGATAAGTCCATGAATTTCGTATGGGCCCCAAGCTACATTGGCCTTGTTAGCAACGAACTCGCAGACAAAGCTGCCAGAGACCTCTTAAAATAAAAATGTCGGGAAGATGGCAGGCCATGTGGAAGGAAAGCTCTCCGAATAAATTAAAATAAATAAAATGACCATTAAAACCATGATCGACATCCTACAGCAGCTGCCGAAGGGAGGAAGTTGCTCTGGCACGCTTGAGAATAGGTCATACTCTCCGCACGCACTCTCAGCTAATCAGAAACCTGCCAACTCAAATGTCCCAATATTTTCAGTCCATTCTAACGATAAAACATATTTTTGAAGAAATATGCACGATACCTCAAATTTGCCAGAAGATCTCACAGATGAGGAGGCTAAAATTATGTTAGATTTTTAGCCATCTTCTCCAGGAGCCCATCGCCTTCTTTATAAATTATAGCTTCTCTTAAATTTTAATTGTTTTTATTTATTTATTATTAATTATTACATTGTATGAATCACGTTTCTCTTTTACACTTGTTTGAATCTTAATATATATGTGTGTGTGTGTGTATGTTTGAGTGTCATAATCATAATAACATGCCATAGGCGTTGATGACCAAAAGGTTTACGCCTGTAAACGACAAACAAATAAACTATTATATTTGTTATCTATTCTCTAACTTTATTACATTATTTTAGTTGGTTATATCTTTTTTATCATTCCCTCACTTCCAATCCAGTTAATAACTCGCATCGTCAGCATGTAACATGGAATAGCCACATTCCCCAAATAACTCGAAAAACCATCTCAATCCTTAAACAGCTCTTAAAATCCCGTGACCCATTTCCTCGAAGTATTCGTCACCTCCTAGATCCTCCCTTATTCTCCCACATTTCGACTATGGATGCCTAGTGTACTGAGGACTATAGGTTGAACGAGAAAAGAGATTAAAAAGATTAATGAACTGAAGATTCATTGTTGGTATTTCTAAGCGGTCCCATACCCACCCACACATCACTATTCCCTGCAAAGCTGGCTCTATCCCTGTATTTATAGATAATACATCCTTGACACATTTATAAATCTAACCCTAATAACAAAAAAAACCTCTCTACATCATTGAACTCCTTACTCTACGTTTATCCATTCACCTATTAATCACAAGATCCCAACCTACTGATCTTTACATTCCTACCAACAGAACTGCCTCCTATGGAAAATCTTATGCTGTCCAAGCTACCTCATTTTGGAACTCCTTACCCATATCCATCCGTAAAGCTTCCTCCTCAACTACATATCCATCTCCTAGAATATCAAACTTCTGTAGACTTGTAGTGTAATTTAATGCAGCCATACAAAAGCTTCATAACTCTGTTCATAATCGTTATTCTTAAGTGTCCCAGAATAAAGATTGATTTTTTTCATTTCATTCCATCCGCCTTTGGTCCATTCTCTAGCTTTCTTTCATTTAGAATGGTGGGTGTCCTATTTTGTTCATTAGTTTCCTTTTTTTCTTGACCTTCATATTATTCTTTTTTTTCTATATTTTCTGGAAAACTATATATCATACCTAAAGATAGAAAATATTTTCATCACGAATAAATTAGAAACAGTTATTCTTTAACAAACTAGACTAATATAGTTTCGAACTAGGACGTTAAAGGAATTTTGTGTGATGCCCGAGCGGCACCAGATTTTTGTATGAGTAAACTATCATCAAAACATACCAGCAGACTTTAGTAGTGAAGGTAAGACCTTGTAAGCAAGTGGTCTTAAAAATAGAATATCTTAAAATCCAGGGATTAAAATTTAGCAGTCTAAATATAGCGATTTCTTTTCTTTTCCAGGGTAATAATGGAATTTCCAGTGGTAAAAAAAAATTCTGTTTCCATTCTCTCAGAGAATTTTTTTCATGGTTAGTTGGTTTTTTTTTATTATCCATTTTTATCATAGATAGGTTTTGCATTAAGAAAGATTTAATTTTTACATGGTATAAATTATACCATATGAAAATTAACTTTGAAAGACCAAAGTTGTTAAAGGGGAAAGAATCCGATTTTAGTTATGTTGATGGATAAATGTCACCATATCTGTTAGCTATTCAGGAAATATTTGATGGCAGCCACACACTCAATAAGAAGTTTCAATCAAAATATAGTGATTTATTTTCTTTCCCAGCATAATATGGGAATTTTCAATAATAACAAAAAGGTACGTTCAGGATTCAGTTATACTTTTAAGATTTTTAAAATAAAAAGAGTCCTTTAATTAACTGAAGTATGGTTCCATAGATTAATCTGGATATAATGCAATATAGTAATTGGTAAATAAGACACCTTTGGTAAAGTAATCTAATTTTAAATACTCTATTTCAATCTAATCTACCTCAGCAGGGAGGTCTACGGCATCTAGCCTTTTAACTAAATTAGATAAATAATACACTCGCAAAGATTGGCTACCTCCTGGAATCGATATAAATATATAATACAGTAAATAGATAATCTATTAGATGCTGTTTCTGAAAACCCCAACTGCTTCCATACCGTACAACCAACAATAATTACAATGCTCTCAATTCATTACTCTTCGTTCACTTAAAAGTTTAAAAGATCTTAGAAGTATCTACTAGGTAAAGTTCTCTTTGAATGCATTCTGTGATTGAGGAAGGTTTGAAATAATAAATCTTAGCGTCCCCTTAACCGTCAAGTGAGATATTTGCCAAAGAGACTTTATTAGTACCTCCTCCTTCTGTTCGGTGAGGGCCCTTTATAGCAAAGGGAGTTTTATTTATTTATTTTAAGTGTTTCGACCACTTAAAATAAAATTTGTTCGTTCTATATTTACATACTGACAAAATTAGTAGAACACAATCGACAGAGTTGCAATTACAAAGTAAGAAAGTTACAATTACAAATGACAAAGTTAGTAAATTACAATATTAAATTACACATCCATTTATACTCTATGGAATTGCATATTTCCCAAGACCTCCAATCTGCTATAAACAATCATCAAATAACAATTTTAGTTCTTTTTGATTTTTCTAAGGCATTTTACACAGTTAGCCATAAGATCCTCCTTAATAAACTTCAAAACCTTTCCATATCAAATAATATCCTAAAGTGGTTCCTCTCCTTCCTGTCCCATCGTTCCCAAACAGTCGTCATTCCGAA
>NW_027110405.1:89931-103913 GCF_000696795.3 Halyomorpha halys
CTATTCCTTCATTTATTGAATAACCAAACCTCCACATCTTTGTAATCAAATAAATAGGCAGGTATTGATTAACATTATAAACAGTAGTAAATCCAATATAACAATGTAATTTTATTCTACTATCTGAAAATTTGTAAACACTCACCAGACAAAAATCTCACTATATGAACCATGTATTTATTCTTAGGGGACATATGTCCCAGAATAAAGTTATTTTTTCATTTCATAGACTAATATGATCATAAATATCAATAATTTTTAAAAAATGAAAACGTTTTGTTGTTCTTGCGAGATTTTCACTCAATATCTCCTATAAATCTGAAGAGAATATTACGGATATTACCCAGGAAAAAAAATGTTACTTATTAAAAAGCTGTACCTCAGGAGCAATTGAACGTAAAGAGCTCTTATTGGTGCTCTAGCTTAAGCAACTTTATCCTACATTAAAAAAGGATTTAATATTTTTCTTAGTACGGTAGACAGCATTGTAGTATACAGTAATATAAGTATTCCAGTTTTTCGGCCGATTTTTTGTTATTAATTTTTATTTTTTCAAAACAATAACTTGATATTTTTCAATATGAAATTTACTTATCCCATAAAGCTATAATAAATTCATGGTACATTATACATAATCTTATACCTTCTTCAAGACTGGTGCTAATGTTTGAATAACATAAATTGCATCCAACCAAGGCTAAGCATCCTCAAGAGCAATCTTAACAATAAATTCACACCTCACATCCAACTATCGAATTCTTTTTCCTTGCTATAATAATTTTAGTCAAATTAGTCATCCCAGCCGGACCCCCCCCACTAAGAACCCCAGGGAGACCGTCGCTCCCTCGCTATATGCCTTTTGAAATTTTGCTTTAAACGGGAAGAGGAACCTTGAGATAGTCTAATCGAGCAATATTTATAAAGCGGCTGAAGATGAAAAACGGCATAAAACAGATAATTATAGTGAGTAGGTTGGTCAATGCGACATTTCATAATCTCACAAGAGGAGATAATAACACAAAAAAACCATCCAATTAAATGAACATAAATTATAAATAATGAATAAAGGAATAATTTATAAACTTAGTTAAAACATATACAATAACAAGCTTTGTTCAATCAAGGTTTCAAGTTTATTTCATGTTTTGTTTATTATTATATCTTTGGTATGATTGTGGGTGTATCTTTTCAACAATGTCTGGTCGTAGTCACCTATTTTTGTATTAATAGGTTGTCGGAAATGGCATTGAGAGAAAGTCTTGTGTCAATATTTGAACTCTTCAGTAGTTAACTATCCTCATACATACGTTTTGTATGACGCCTAGCTAGAGCTACAGGTATAGCTCCAAGCAGAAACAGATTAAGTAATTATTGGGCGTATTATTGTTATGTTTTTATATGATGTTTTGCTGATGATGTTTTTAGCTCTATAGCATTTCTTTTATATGCGCTTGGAAAACGTTAAACATTTATTGAGTTCTAAGCCACCAGACTGAGCCCATGGTATTTAGCACTATTAATGACTATATTTTCAATTTTGGGCAGTATCCTCTTAGTGAATACAATGGCTTGTGGTTTCAGTTCGTTTACAGTAATATTTTTTTTTTTTAAATTAAACACTATATTTCTAAGAAGAGCCTCTAACTGTTTACTATTGATTTCATTCTGTAAGAAAATATTTATAAGGCTTTAAGAGAATTAGTACTACACATCATCTATTTTTACCTTACATCTACTCTCCTATAATCGAATAAATGACAGATGAGTGATACTCATTTGTTTTTAATTTATTTATTACTAATAAATAGTTTTATTTGTTCCTTATTGACCTTTATTTGTTCTCACTTTATTTATTTTCTGTCCCTTGAGTGTACAATTTTAATTTTTTATTTATATTATATCAACAATTCCAGCTTTAAGTGTTATTCCTGTTCATTTTAAATCTAATATTATATGTTTTTTTTTTATTTATACTTATACTTGTACATCTTATATTGTTCATTTTTTAATATAATTTTTCACTTATGTTCACATAATTTTTAAGCCCACCTCAGTATCTAATTATCTTACACTGTCAAAATATGTTTAGTAGTTTTTTTTATCCTTTTTAGTCCTGACGAAGCCCTGCAAAGTGGGGTGAAACGTCGACGAATAAAGAGTTATGCAATATAAACAGGTTTTCTCGAATTGCAGACATTTGTTTTCAAATCCGATCAGTATAATCTTATAAGCAGTTCAATCAGGGTTTAATCACTAGGTTTCCAATATAGAGTTAAGCCTAGTTTGTAATCAAACTTGTAATGCTGGAATTGTTGCCAATAGAGATGTACCTCGATGGACCTAGCCGAACTATATACCTGAGTTGGATTCGCCCTGGACTCAGGTGATGATGGCCTTATTGCCCATCCACTATGGCTAGGCTGTTGAGAGTGCCTGATTAATCCTCTCAGCAGGTTTACGGCCTCAACTTTGTTTACCGAACCCTTGGCCAAACTGGAACCTCCTATTTCAGATTAACTACTTCCGATCAATACCATCCCCTGCCATAAGCGTAGCAGTAAAATACTAATTAATTTATATTATTTATACAATTGTATTCGACAAATTCCTTATTCAGTACGTCACATTATCAGGAATTACTAAATTCCCACTCTGGCACTTAGAGTTCCCTTTCCACACTCCAAATCTTCCTAAACTCTGTGCTCGCCTACGGTGGTAATAGTAAATACAAAAAAGTAATTAATCTAAAAAAATATAATAAAATACTACATTTGATAAATTTTACTCCAAAATTAATGCTCGACTATCGATATGGATGAAAATGAATAAATGTAGAAAAAAGTTATGGAAAAAGATATATGTAGATTATTAGTTGTGTAATGACCCTGTATTTACTTCTGCTATAAAAAAAATGTGTAATTTTAAAAATAAATCTTAAATAAAATGCTATAATTATAGGAATGATAGAACTAGAAAATGGAGAAACAGCCCGAAACCTTGTACAAATAAATATAGAGTTTTGATAATATTATTATGGAAGTCTCTTTTTACCTTTTTATCATCTTAAGTGATATTATAGCTTTAAGTAGTATCATCGATAAGCGATCATTTACGTCATAGAACATCTTATAAGTTAGGAAAATAAAATATTTAAAAAAAAATAAGAAAAAGAAATATGGCAGCCATTTAGTCAGTTTATTGAAATAATTTAACAAGGTGGAGAGCACGGAGCGTGGATGCTGGAGAAAGGCTATTATTGAAAAAGTTCCAACATCTATCCTGGCCCCCTGAATTAAATGTGAGAAAAGATTTAGACCTGAGTGTTCCCTTGGCTACTTTGGGAAAATTTAAATAAATGAGCTAGATTAGTGCTCCCGCTCCTTCGTCTACCAAGGGAAATTTTATAGGTCGGCCCATAGCTGTTTGTTTCCTTACCTTATTTTATGGAACAGTAATTTATTCATAAGTATTTTAAACTAAGTTTAATAATATTTGCTCTGTAAAACAGTGGATGTATTTATAATATTTTCACTAACTATTACATTGAATATACAGTAAGGGTATCGTGTAAAATTTCGATTCGAGTGTTCCGATAAAATACATTTTTGAGGGCACCTCAGTCGAAATAATTAAGTATCTAAAAATGATCTGAGAGTGGAAACAGTCTAACGAAAATTAGTACGAAACTGAGATTTTATATTCAAGGAGGGACTCTTACATCAACCTCTTCGATAAAATAGACTGACCGGTTGTGCCAATTTATATAATCGATTTTTCACTTTTTTTTCCTGGTAACGGAGCTAACGTTTTGCTTAAACTCGGTATTTCTCTATATAGAAATATATTATATCATATATTATATGAACGTTTTTAGTGATCAAAAATGTAATATTTTATTTTATACTGGCAGACCTGACAATGTTTTGCTATTGCAATGTTACAGGGTATATGCAGATTTTTTTTTTAACTTGGGAATTATATTTGTTAATTGATAATATTTCAATATACCATAAACTTAGGCAATAAGTAATAGTGGTAATTGTACACATTCACACAAAAAAATAAATCAAATAAAATAACAATAAATAAATAAGTGAATAAATATAAAATTAAATATATACATATATATTTATATCTTTACAGAGATTTACAACTGTATAGAATAGTACATTTAGACAATTTACTGTATGTTTATAATGAAGTGATACAGGCGTGTAGAAAAACTACCCATTAATAGCACTCTAATAACGTTTTTACATTAGAAGATCTCGAGACCATCTTATTTTCAGGCACCTCGGAGGATTACCAGGAATGGATGAGGAAGCAAGGGTAAAAACTAGTTATTGGTTAAGGTTATTATAATTAGTTGGTTTGGGTGGTCATTCAGGGGAATATAATATTTCTGAAACCCGAAAATTAGGGTTAATTTTTGTTTTGGAATTGACGTACAGACTGAACATACCTTAGGAATTTACAGGTATCATATATTTCACTTGGCTTAAATCAATTTTACATAAAAAGTGGAGCAATAAAAATGGATCGAAAAAAATTGAATTTTTTTTTTAAAAATAAATAAACAGTTCCTGTTGGTAGCAATGACAAATATAAATTTGAAACAATCGTGACATCCCGATCTCTTCCGATAGCATTCATATGTACACGCACGTCTTTATCTTTTGTTAAACTGTTGGCGAAAAACAGTAGATGTGCGTTATTTTTACATCAGAAACCCTAAAATACAAATTTGTATATTAAGTGAAAGTTGTGTGATACACGCTAAAATCACGCCAGATTTTTATCCTGCTTTGCAATGAGTATTTTTTTTTAAAGGATAATCAAAATTACTATTCCTTTACTTAGTTTTGTTTAATTTATTATATCGCTGTTTTTATTCAATAGTTGCACAAGTAATAAAAAACAATAATATAAAAAATAAAATCAATATACATAATTTTATTTTTGATTCGACGATTCCCCAAATACAGAACCGAAAACTAGGGTAAATTTTTGTTTTAGAATTGACGTACAGACTGAACAGACCTTAGGAATTTACAGGTATCATATATTTCACTTGGCTTAAATAAAAAACTTTATTGCAAGTGTTGTAAATCAATCTATAAGATATTAAAACATTTTTTATCTCAAATCATTATCATCTATAATAATGAAGAATCATAATAATAATAATCAGTTCATCAATAAATGATATGTAGGTATCAATCATGTGCCTTTTACGACCTTCTCTTGGGTTAGGAGCAATGAAAGAAGTAGATGACAGGCTGAAGGCCTTAGTGGAAATCCGAGCCTTTATCCATTGGGTGACAATGTCCCCAGGATCATCCTATTGCGGGGTATTAGGAAGGACACTATAGGCGGCTTAGTGAGGAAGGGTGAGAGAGAAGGGGAAATCGGAATCAGTCCTTAAAGAAAGTACTCCTGGACCGTCTTCTCCAATCAATGCTGGTAACATGACCATCTACCAAGCCTTCTTTTCGGTAGATATTTTTTTTCTGCAAACGTTTAACCTTGATTCGTTTTGAAATACTTCAAAATTATTTTACTCTCACTGATGACTTTTTTTTTTTTAACGGGGTAGCTCAGTGAGAAAAGCGCTATGTTATAACTCCTAGACTTGGATCCGAATTCAGCTGTAGCAGATTAATTCTATATCAATCATATCTCTAAGGATTGGGTCCTCTTTCATACACACACACACACATATATATATATATATATATATATAAATAGTTTTCACATAATTGAATTCAAATCGGAGCCTGCTAGCAGACCTTTAACTATTTAAAATCTTAATCCCAGTTCAAATCGATCTTTATTGCTTTAATTGTATTATAACAAGTTGTCCTGTGGCTGGCATTTAAGCACCCTAGGATGAAAATAAGAGCCAACCACAGGTTTAGCAGGGGAAAATATGGAAGTACACTTTACAATTGATTTTTACAAAGTAAGCCTATTTCATAATTATTATTCAAAGCAGTATGACTCAAAATCAATTAAGGATTGATTTGACTATAATCATTATAGACTTTAAATTCATATCATAACAGGATCACATCACAATTGATTTATGTTCCTCGGTTTGAATAAGAAAATGTTTTTCTCCATCCAGTCCGTTCTAGGATAGACCCCATATGGATAGGATTGCCCCCAGTCATGAATTAGATGCGTCCATTTGGTACACATCCATTTTCGTTTCTTTGGTTCGTCGATAGCTAAAATGCTTTAAATGTTTATGTTTAACAGATTAAACTATAAAAATGATCACTATGAATAAAATACGTTGGGCGCCAGACTATATAACCACTATAACATAGAAATAGTGTTTTATTTATATTTGCTCAAGCTCAGTGGATAAGGAGTAGATAGAAATATATAATAATAGTTAATGTTTATTTTTCCTTGGAAAACCGGGACCAAACCATATAATATTGAAGGTGACATTGAATTTGGCCACTGACGAATATCTATCCACCTATAGAATTAAAGTAACATTAATTCGGGGGAAAAAAAAGAAAAAAACAAACTTGAGCTTTATAAAAATATTGTAATACAAACTATGTTAAAAAAAATGGGAAAAAATAAAACATTATTTTGAAATCAAACCACAAAAAAAGAACTGATTTCTAGATGTTAACTATAATTTAGTGTTTACAGAGAGAAATAAAGAGATAAGAAAATTATTTTATTCAAAGAAAATCTTATACAAATAACAAAACAAATAAAACTTAATAGGTAGACTTAGCTTAACTTAACTTATTTAACTCAATTCAATTTAACTTTATGTACCTGGAAAAACAAATAAAACCTAATGGGTTGGCCTAACTTATTTAACTTAATTTAATTTAACTTTAATGTACCTGTAAAGACAAATAATTTAAATATAAGACAAAGAAAATAAACTTTAAGCAACAATAAAATAAATGAATTCGTACATATATACAATATTTATATTCTAGATGGGGTACTCCCAGCCAAGTAAATGAAGTAAAGTTATGTATCTAATATTAGATAGCCTATATTTATTATAATAAGAGTAATTATTTGTTTAAAATGCAAGTTATATTTTGAAGTGCGGGGACCGACTCACATGAGGACATATTTTGAATTATTTATGCAAGAAGTCATGTTCTTTAACAAATAAAATAAATAAATAACCAAAAACTCCCAGCCAAGACCTTACGGGGAAAGCAAAGGACTCCAAGAGATCCCAGCACTTCTTCCCCAGCGACTGATATTGATTGGAGACAGTGTGAGTGCTTAAGCAACATGCACCCTTCTTCGTCTAAAAATCGAGCAGAAAAATATAAAAATATCTAAACATTTATCCTTAGAGCAGTTGGATGTGTAGTATAAGAAAAAAACAGTGCGAAGTTAATGCCAGAATGCACTGTATATTAGTTTTTTTTTTTTTTTAATTCATAATAAAACAATATGTTCAAAAGAAAAATACTTGAGTCAATTTATATATCAGAGAACATCAATTATACGGTTAATTTTAAAACGGATACAAGGAATTTAAACCAACATTAAGCAGAGATTTTAAGTAATATAAATTTATGAAAAATATTGGAGAAATTTTTGTTACTATTTACAATTAATTTTAATATGAATTTTAATAATTAGAATAAATACAAATTGAATTGAAATGCAATTTTAATTAAATTAAAAACAAGGCTGACCTGATTGTGTGGAAGGTCATAAATAGTTTGTTTATATGGTAGTGAGAGTGCGGATTAATTGAAAAATAAAAGTTTTAAAAATGAATGAATTTTATTAAAAAATAGGTAACTAAACATAAGCTTATTAATAATAAATATGACTCTTTAATAATAGACTTTTTCATTATTTGACTTATAATTAATGACCTGAGCAGAATAGTCTGCAAAACAATTTTTAAATTGATGTGAGGTGAGAATTTATATTTGAAGGTATGTTATATTATTAGTGATAATGTTGTTGTTATAATTGTTACAAATGAATATATAATAAGCTGTTAAATATTTAGATTGTTCTCGAGGATGGCCGAAATGGCCGAAACGTTGGACTATTGATGTAATAAAAAGTGTTGAGACTATACAAGGATAAAATTTGATTTATTTAATAAATAATTACCAGTCAAGAAATTAAAAAAATTATATTTAATTTTTTTTCTTTAATTTTTGTTATAATTTGAGAAAGTGTCATTCGCTTGTGGCACCCCTTATATACACTTGCAGCACATCTGACATATAGATTGAAAACCGTTGATGTAGTTTTTTAGTGTTGCTATTGATTAATAACAATATGAAGCTATAATTAATTTTTTTTTTTTTGCAACACTCCAAATTGCCATTTTTTATTTGCTCTACTACGGTTGGCAGAGTCATCAACTGACTCAAATACTATTCATAATTTCCATTAAAGTAATAAAAAATTGGGTTGTGGTAAATTCCCCCCCCCCGCTCACGGATTTCGGACTATTAAGCTAATGATATTTTTTTGTCTCCCAAAATATACTACCTGTTTGAATTTGAATATTTCCAGAGAGCTTAATCAGATTGCCCATTGCTCATGGCCCATGGAGATTGGTTGGGACAGTAATCCAACTACCTGTGTTTGGAGTAAGGTTGCAATGGGCAGTGACCAAATGGGCGGTTGGCCGACACGTCGCTGCGGTAGACCCGTTAGCCCTCATCTGCATCTTCATTTCCATTCACTGCCCATTAGCTTTTTAACATTTCCGACCAGTTCCATCAACCCGTCACTCGGCGACGACATATGTCCCTCTGTCGCCTTGGCTATGTTCGGAAAATAATTAGAAAACATTTCTGTGGGAGTCGATTTCCTTTTATTTTGGGTATCAATGAAAAACTCATTTTGGTAGTTTAGAGAACAATAATACTCTCCAGTAGTAGAATATAGTTTTACAAAAGGCCTCTAAATAGGTAATGAAAATTTATAATGCTCATTGGAAATAATATGGAATTTATTTATGATAATAATTATAAGTCCATATATTAAAAACAAATCTGTAAATTAATACACTATAGTTTATTATTATTAATTACAAAATGCCTTATACTCAAAAAAAGAAAACATGTTTAATTTAATGAATTCACAAATTTTCATAAATGACTGAAATATGGGTGATATAAACGAAAATTAGTCTAATTTTTAATTAAAATAGCGGAAGCAAATTTCAAGTAACGAACATTGTCGTGATAAATTAGGAAGAAAGCTATCAACCCAAAATTCAGGGAGAAAAACCGCGGATTCTTTGCCAGACATACGGATTTTTCTAATTATACTTGTGAGATGGCAACACTGCGTGGGCAACACTGACAAGCGAGAGGAGGGAAGGTTTTTTTTGGTTTGTCGAGAACAGTGATAAAAGTAAGAGTGCGTATATTTATCCTAGTTCGCTGAAAGTTATATTAGTTGTAATTTGACTTCTGAGTTGTGAGGGACTCTTTCTGTTATTATTGAGATTATTCTGTAACCATTAATGTAAGTGTTTAAGATAATATAATATTGAGGTTTTGTTTATTCTTCATCTCTCTTATTTCTCCTTTTTTTTAAAAAAAAAAGACTATAGCCCCTACAATACTGAAGTATCAGTAAGCAAGAAATATATTTTTCCCTAGCAAGCAATTAGTGAAACTATTTTCATTTTCGAATAAGGTACCCCCCTTATTCTTCATCAATGATGAGATGCCTTGCTAACATCCGATTTTTTTTCTCACAAAAAATAATAATTAAAGTCGATAGTAAGGATTGAATAAATAAGGAATAGAATAGTTTTAGTGGAACCCCATAGCTCAATTCCGTATGTACAAATATACTTGGTAACTGCGATGTAAATGAGCTTTTGTAGTTGAAAGCTTAGAACGTTTTTCAAGTAAGCATTAAAGTAGTTGAAATCTTAGAGCGTTTTTCAAGTCAGTATCAGAGTAATCGGATTCTACTAGTAGTTTCTTGTTATTTCATGTACTATCTACTATCTCTTCCATTCCTGACAATCCTTCAAGGCACCTGAAAAGAGTTTGGCCTCGATACCTTCAAATGTACAAATGTTATGACAGTACTGCCAATAGCTAGTTTCCCTATAAGCCTATATATACCGTTATAATCTAACATGAAATTTACTTCATGTATTCCTATATAAATACATTTGTGAATGTCAATAAACTAAAAAAATATATTCCATACTTTGGTATGTGAAAGTAAAAAATATTTGCTGAAAATATTACTTGTAAAAATTTTGGACTAAAAATAATGGTTAACTAAGTTAATCGAAAGCTTGAATTAGAGGGGCTGCCAAATGTAGGCATTAGTAGCGCCCCATGTAGCCAACAACTAAAACTCACCTCCTCTAGCACTCTCTGTGGTGAGAAAAAGCAACCTAGGATATGGAGAAAGCCATTTTTCTTTTGCCAGAAGCCGCAAAATTCTTTGTTCACTCATCAGGAAAATCTGCCATGATTTATTAAAATTCCTGGAGTTGTTCCCAGAAGCAGAGGAGAAATGGGCATAGAAATGCGGAGGGAAGAAGGAAGCATGGAGTCCACCTAGCAATAGTTAATATCCACATCATCACCAACCACCTCATTATATCTAGTTTTCCATGGCCCATTGATTTTAAATTAATTAACCCTTTTTAACCATAAATGTTTTATTTCGGCCACACCCTACACTTAGATAATAGAATCTTATTTTCATTAAATCATGTTTGAATTCATCATTACCATCAATTTTACAGTTTACTTAGAAATTCAACCAGCCAACTAAAAGTGAATGTGTACCTGGCATTTAGTTGAAGGCATGCTTCATACAAATGGAGTGTGATCTCGGTCTTGATTTCTCTTGTATAGTGACTTATTGACTGTGAAAAAATTAATTAACTTTATAGGTGACCACATTAACACATATTGTAGCAGTGTTACAAGAGTTCTGGTTTCTTTAATGGCATTTAAAGGTAATTTATCGCTCTGCAGAGAGAGGCAGCTCCAACACCAGAAATATCAGCGAGGCCCCGGGATATATTTCTCCTTAGGGAGCGGTCAGGGAAGAACCTCTAATAGAATGTGAAATAACTGCCACCTTAATACTGGACCCAAGAAGGGTGGAAAGGAGGGGGGGAAATTCTTTCTTGAGGCTGAGCTTTTATTGCGAAAACGGAGGGGGCCACTACCGGATGCAGTTTACTTGGAAACGTGTTTCGCTTCACAAGTATCCACCAACAACAATTTATTTCTTAAATTAATAAATTATAGTATTTTAGTTTTATTTTTGTTTCTGTGTATGCTGGTGGGGAAGGGAGAGTTATTAGATTTAAAACTCTAGTCAATTTTTCCTTTTTACTTATCTTTATATGAAATATATAGTAAGGTGAAGTATTGCGAATTATAAAACGAGATTTCGTTGAAAATTTATGTTTCGATGTTACCTGCGTCTACATAACCAGGTCTCACAAAATTTTGTGTATGTGTAAAATTATAATTTAATGCTTTGAATGTCAGAGCAGCTTTTACGAACCAATCAACTGGCCCTGAAAGGCAACTTCGATTTTCCACATTTTTTTAAATTTTTCTAAAACGGTTTTGATTAACCTCGTTATATCAATGTATAATTAAATGGTTTTATAAATCAGCTAGGTCTTATTCTCATTAAAATAACATAATAGGACTTAAATGTCAAATTTTCAAAATGGCATTCTTCAAAGTACCTTTAATTTTGTTTATCAGACATAATTAACACTTTATTATTTTTATTAGCAACGAATATTTGATAATATAAACTATAAAGAATTAGATAATTAACATAAGAAGATAAAAGGAAAAATATTTGTTTCAGGTTGAAAACACACTTTCAGAAATAAGAGTAGCAAATAATATAGACGTATTATACATCGTTGAAAAGACACAAAAAAAATGCTACATAGGATTAACTACGCGAGCGCTTGAGGAGTAAATTTTTACGTTTCGCTTATCTGATACGGTAATAGTAAATTTAATAAATAGTAATAATAAATTTTTGTTACTTTAATGAAAACTATGTACAATTATTCGTCAAAATTGATGATTCCACCAACTACAGGTATGGGGAATAAAAAATAGCTGCTGCTTCAAAACATTTAAAAAAAATATTTCTTTCGGAGCTCCATATGTTTAAAATTTTCAACAACACTAAAAAACTTAATATTTAACATCAAAATCATTTAAAGCAGAGAAAAATTTCTAAAATATGAGCCCTAGTATAGCCAGTTAGATTCAATAGTTCCCGAGATAAAGCTTTTTAAACTGCAACATTTCATAAAAAATGCACTGAAAAGTCAGTAGTTAGTGAATTTATTTTGTGAAATCTATATCTCAAAAACTTTTCGGCGTACAAATGTCCATTAGCATTCAAATCAACGCTAATCTAATGAACGATAAAGTGGTTTATTACGTTTATCTTCGTAGAAGTAGCAGTTTTTATTAAACAGTAGCAGTTTTTAACATTCGACAAAATATGATTTCTAGCTGTTCGGTCAAAAAGTGTGACTTAGGAAAACATATATCTCAGCAACCATAAGACGGACAGATGTCTGCTGGCACTCAAATCAAAGCTAGTTAAATGTACTATAAAGTAGTTCATAACGTTTAATTAAAAATTAAAGTAATCAAAAATTAAAATAATCGAGCGTGATTCTAACCAAATCACCTCCTTGCATAACCGTTAGTAACAGTACTTCCTTCCAAAGTACTGAACCCCAGACCCTTCATGGGTAATAGCGGTACAGATTTTAATTTTGAATTTTAATTTGCTTTAATCAAAAATTGGGGTGATACAACTACTTTTTTTCACCCTGGTCCTTGTACTATAAGTGTACCAGTTAATGACATGTATCAGTCATTTACATGTATCAGTTATTTACTTGTACCAGTTATTGATATGTACCATTTGTTAACATATATCAGTTATTGGCATGTGATGTGCCAGTTACTGTCATGCACCAGTTATTGCTATATACCGGTTTACATTTAAATATTAGGAGTTTGGTGTTCATAACCGTTTCAATATAAACCCTCAGCTTCCAATTGGTACTAATTTTAAAACGATTGTTGGCCAAAAACTTTTAATATTTAAAAAAAAAGGTTGATCTATCAACAACTCGTGTACTTATCCTAAATGTTGTCGTCACTATAATAATAATAATAATATATATGAACCTTTCAGTTGACATTATAACTCCATAAAATCATTCTCAGTAATTTCAATATTGATTCCAAAACAATTTAAAATTTAATAAATAGTTAAGATTAGAGTATAAAGTTAGTAAACTGTTATTTGTTTACATTACTGTCACACTTTTTCGGAAGAAAAGTGTTAAACTTTTGCATAAATAATTATTATTATAAAACGGACTTTCCGAAAACGGTTAAAATTGAGTTGGACAATATGTCACTAGAACGGCTCATTTTTATAAAATTAGTGCGTTTAAACATCGTCTCGGAATAACATAAAAATATTTTTTTCTAATATGAGTGAGAAATAATTTCAGTTCATAGTGTTAAGTTATAGTTGTTTGATGTTTTCACCGTCTTTTCTTTTTTCTTCTTCTTGAAACTACGAGGCATTGAACCTTTTTTTAAAACAGTATACAATTATTTTATTTATTTTAAGTCAAACATTTTTTTTTTCATTTAGAACATTTACATTAAACAGTTTAATTAATTAATACTTTGAACTTAAATACTTCTAAAATATGGGTATTCTGTATTAAAAATCTAGTATAAATTATCTATTATCCACAAGGTAATTAGAAGATAAGAGCAATTGATTTTTATTACATGAACAGTAGCATTATTTTAAATTAAACAAATTAATTCCTACTTACAAAAAGGAAAATATATATGAATTTTAGCTTTAATAATCTTTTAACTGGAAGAGTCTAATGGAATTAAAATGGATTTAGTGAATGACACAATTTCTTCCTTATTAAA
>NW_027110405.1:105353-115809 GCF_000696795.3 Halyomorpha halys
ATTTGTGTCTTTATATCTTTTAAAAAAACTTCGTCTGTTAATAATATTGCTTTTTTAATTAGGTTTCTAGCTACATTTATTTTTTGTGAGTATGGGTGGTTAGAAATGAAATTTAGTATTATATTACTTGTTTTATCTTTTTTAGTCCATTTAGTCTTTAATTTATCACTATTATCCTTGATTATGTTTATATCTAAAAATCTTATTACATTATTCATGGGTCTATCTATTGTGAATGATATTCTACTATTAAAATTATTAAATTGGTTATAAATGGTTTCAATATTATCAAGATTTGTAATAATGATCAAGTCACCAATATATTTTTTTAGTAATATGGGTTTATTTTCTAATTTTATTATGTTTTTATCTAGCAAATTATTCATATAAATCCCACTCAGATTAACAGAAAGTGCCCCCCCCATTGGTAATCCTTGTATTTGTTTAAAAAAGTAAGTAGGAGTAAATAGGAGAAAATTATATGTCATATATAGGTTTTTTGTTATCAAGTAAATAATTTATAAATAGTTCTTTGAGTGTATATGATATATTAGTGTTGTTATAAGCACATGTTTATGGTTTTGTTGAATTTGTTTTTTAGCAGCCTGAAGATGGGGGAAATCTCCCGAAACGTTGCTGTATGATATGAAATAAACTATTATAGTTTAATAAGGAAGAAATTGTGTCATTCACTAAATCTATTTTAATGAATTTTAGCGTAATATATACAATTGTAGCGGCGCTACCTATGAGCAGAGTTCGGCAAAAATTAGCTATTGTTGAAACTAATAGCTGAAATTGCCATAGGCACAATATTTATTTGTTAATGGTTCATTCATAAATAAGGGTCGTAACCATGGAAATTTTAGTTATTAGATTCAACTATAGCTAATTTTTACCCATCTCTGCCTATTAGCGAGCGGAAGAACTACCACCTTCAACAGGGCCGTGGATTAATTTTTGAATTAAATTGTAAATATGTTTATGTTCTGATTTTATAAACCATGCGAAATATTATGATAAATTTAATTATATAAATTAAACAAATAATAAAGAAACAAAAGAATATACTAATTTCTTACAGGCTGCGCCTCTCACCGGCCTTAGCATTCTTAGCAGATTGATAATGCCAGAGTGCTACCTCTTCTGTAGCTTTTACATCACGCGGAGACCCCTCAGTATTTCACTGTATAACTTGATTTTTGTTTTTGAGGTTGTATTTAATTTGATTTATGTAACAGATATGTAATGCAATTTATTAATTCATGTTTTATTATTGTTTTAGAGAGAACTGAAAAAGAAAAAACTTTCGGAAAACATGGTCAAAATTGGATCACAACATTCTTCAACTACTTTTTGATATTATTGTGCTCTTATTTTACGCTACTTCCTATTGGCCACCTCCTATATCCTACTCCTTTTCTTCATTAACTAGTTCCGGTAGGACTTGTGATCCCCTTCACGACCATAAATTAATCCTAACGGAGTGAAGTTTCCCTACTGCCAAGATTTACGGCAAGTTCACGTAAAACCCATCCTATCAATTCATCTATTAACCAGCTCCTAACCTACTAAACATAAATTGAGGAGGCCTTTGGATACACAGTACCCCATTTCTCTAACTGTTACCACGACCATATATAAAGTGGTCTCTACAAAAGTATTAAATAGTACTTACTATTTGTGAAAATTATAAATTTCAAGAAATACTTTTTGTGTCTTGTAGCCGTGAAAAAAAAAAAATATCTTTATATGTACTCGTCGTGTGTTAGGAACATCGTTTGATTCTGATGTGAAGGCCGACAACTGACAGAACTAGGCTGAACACGAACGTTCGTCAATTAGCATTAGTAAATCAAAGTTCGACATTCAGTCACACGATACCTCCAATTATTAAGCGTCCAATATTGGAAGGTGTTTTTAGATTCGTGTAGTGCCGGTTTTACATTTGTCAGCTTAGGCCTGAAACATTTAGTAGTAATAAATTTAGTTTAAACTTTGTATATATATTAACCAGTACCTACCATATGTACAATGATACATCAGTGTATAACCTGTGGTACTTTACACTTACGATATTTCAATACGAAAATACAAAAATTTAAAAAAAAAACCCATAATTCTAGATATATTTTGTTTAACCGTCGTTTAGTAACTCTATATATTTTGATTAACTTCTAAATTTCTTTCACGACGTTTCTAGAATAATTATTCGATTTTTTGTTTTGGTATTTTTTTAAAGATTTATGAGATATCAAAGCTAAAGTGACAAACTATTACTTCTAAGCCAATCATATTAACCTAACCCATGTTCATAATTTTATTTCCGTATTTGGAGAGCTATGTTAAACTATATTAACATCACTATAAAATTCTCTATATATTTTTTTAGCAGCATTAAGGTAAGCCAAACGAGACTTCCAGAAAAAAAGAATTTATTATTGGAAAAGAGAAGGAAAATGTTTTTCGTATTATCCGTGAGTACTAGAGACACCCTTTGGGCTGTGCTGACATCTCACGAACATGTTCACTTGAACGTCACCAGTGATATCTTCATGAAAGGTGAATGTGGACATCCACAGTTTTACCAATACCAAAATAGTTAATTCATTCTAATAATTAATTTATAAATAATATTTTAAACTAATAAAATTAATTAACCAACGGTGAAAGTCTGACGACGGCAGTTAAATAAAGATTTGCTTTTAACTTTCTATGAATAAGTGTTTCTTCTTTTTATCATCAGTATAGTCTTTTATCACCTTTATCGCTTGCGCAGTAAGGGATTACAATTTGTAGAGTCTGGGCCAGATGTTTCGTTCTTGAACCATCTCCCTTCTCCTACTCTAATCCATATCCCGCCTCCTGAATGCCTCCTTAACACTCTCGTCCCAGGAAAGGCGCGATCTTCCACGGTCTTAGCCTTCTTTCCTCCACGCGAGTCTCATACATCTTCCTGGCAATCCTTTCCTGGTCCATCCAAAGGAGGTGTCCGATTGTTTAGGATGTTCTTAGCTGGTTTAACTCCGAG
Organism: Halyomorpha halys; assembly: GCF_000696795.3. NCBI lineage: Eukaryota > Metazoa > Arthropoda > Insecta > Hemiptera > Pentatomidae > Halyomorpha > Halyomorpha halys. The sequence goes on from NW_027110405.1 coordinate 108,385, forward strand.
GCTGTTCCGTATTCCTATATTATCGTGTCCTTCCTTACACCTTGCGAAGATAACGCATCTCCATTGATTGGATCCGACTCTTGTGTTTCGAGGTGAGAGTCCGCGATTCGGAAGATCAGAAAAGAACGTCGATTTATAGATCATCATTTTCTTTTTTGTCGCCACCTCCCTTTTATCCAAGACTCTTCCAGCTGGAACGATTCTTTGAGAAACTTCCTAATCAAAGTAGCCGCTTTTGTTGAGATGAGCACCTAGATATTTGAAATTCTGGACCTGCTCTAGCCTTTCTCGGTTCGCTCTGATCACTATCATTATTTTATTTCCTATCCTCATACATTTGGTCTTTTCCGGTTAATACTAATGTTTATCGTGGCCATTTCCTCTTGAAGAACATTTACGTTGTATTAGAGGTCTCAGTCGTTAGGAGCCAGCAAGACTAGGTTATCTGCGAAAACTAACACAGAAAATCTCGTGGGTTGTAAGTTCCTGTGTCCCAACTGAAACTGTCTCATTTTCAGTTTAGCTTTCTTTGTCGCTTTATCGAGGACTACTATGAAGAGGAGCGGGCTCAAGCAACAACCTTTCAGTTTTTCATTTTATTTATTTTTTCATTACCAGATCGGCCTTACATGGTAATTAGAGTTATTTGATTTTATTCTAACAGTTAATAACGTAGAGTTTCTTACCGTGAAAAAGACACCCCTAAAGATATTATTATCTGGTTCGAGATTAGTAGGTAGTTTAATCAATAATAATAATAATTATCTCAACCTTCTTTATTAAAACATAATTGTATGCATACATAAATCCGACGTTTCGGCCGATCTGGCCATCTTGAAGAACAATCTTAAAATTGGAAGGCTATTATGCTCAAGTCAATTCAACAAAATGTATGAAACTGTTTGTTACTGTAGTATTTATTAATATTTTTTTGGATATTCAGACAATAAATGTTGCCAAACGTAAATTTGCTTCATACAATCATTCTGAAAATAAATATATATTTTACTATTAGAAATAAATGAAACTAATTTTTTATATAAGTTTCATTTATTTTCATATAAGTTGTACTATTATAATAAAAATCTATTTTATAATACAATTTTAATGTCTAGTTATTACCTAATTAATATATATATATACATTTTATGGTAGTGAACAGCTTGAATAAAATAGATCCTGGATCCTGGAAGGGATGCATAGGATTGAGGCTGGAGAGGAAATGATCCCTACGTGATGTTGCCGAGGGCTGGAATCAATAGGCCACTGCCTCTGAACAATAGACAAGGTCAGTTGGTATCTCATCTTGTCGAGGTTGGTACCTTCTTCAGGATCGGGTCCATGTACTATATCACTACTGCGTAGGAAAATTATTGCCATATCAGAAATTAAATATAAATTTATATCAAGATTATGCATTGTTTTCACTAGGAAAAACAGGAAAAAAAAAAACTAGATAGAAAAAAGTTAGATAATATGGAGCTGTACGCGCATCACACAACGTTCTTTTACTATAAAAATACGTATTTTAGGGTTTCTAGAGGTGTAAATATCGAATTTCAACTTAGTTCCTATCAGTTATTTAACATTTTAACGATACAGGGTATTATCAATGCGATTGGAAGAGTTCAAGCGGTTTTGGCTTTTCGGATTCATTATTATTTAAATTCTTTAATACAAATTATTAGTAACAATTTTTACAGATTATTTATTTCAAATAAGCAAAACAAAAAATACTTAGTTTTTATTTATTAATTTTTTTGTCACGACCGGCCAACAAGGACCACGCGAATATCATTTTCGATTCATCCTCACACCTTCCGCCTTCCTTCTACTCCAATACCCTTTCATCCTTCTGGACTGTTCCTCCCGCTCTTCCTCAGTCCATCCTTTATATTTAGTCTATCCAGTTCCTCATTCACTTGTTTTACATATTCCCATATACTTTTATAGCTTTAGACTTTGTTGAAAATGTTCTAGTTGAGTCTCTCATCTTTCATTCTAACCATGTGCCCGTAAAATCTCGGTCTCCTGGTCCTGATGATGTTTCAATGTATTCCAAATTTATTTATTAATTATTAGATTAATATGATATTACGTTATTCAAGTCCTGCTAGACTATTTAAATGGGGGATACAACCTATCTGGTAGTAAGGACTACTTCATTCTACATTGATTTACCGGGTTTTACCGAAACGACTAACGTTTTTGAAAGAAAAAAAAATCGATTTTAACTAAAAAGGTGCTGTAAAATTCTCTTTCGTTTATGAGCTGGACTTTTAATACAAAAATCATTTTGTGTGATTGGTTGGTCCATAACTGAGAAAAGGGTTTCGAAATAAATTTACCAATCGATTCATTTGTGTATCTAATATTTAAGATATAAAACAAAACAAAAAATTGTCACTTTATATTCACACACACTCTCTCATTCACAGCTGTTCATATATGAATTTTCTGATAAAGAATGTTTTCCTTTAGCGATTACGCCAGTCGTTATAGATAATTTATAAACTTTGGAATGCCTCCGAAACTTGGACATCACTAAAAGAAATACGGAAAAGATCCAAGTATCTGTTAATAGATTCTTGAGAAGAAAGCATGGTATCCACTGACCTGAAATAATTTACAATAAAGAATTTAGACAGCGAACTAACCTCAAGACAATAGATAAACTTTTTTTTATGACCGCCTTCATGGTCATTTCTGACATACGTGAGGGTTATCTAGAGGTGACCAACCTTATGATTACAGTCATGGAGAGAAGCCAAGATTTCCATATAGGCTAACTAATTTTAAAAAAAGAGATTATTTAAGTTCATTGGTCACACTCTAAGAAATCCTGACAATACTGAAGAAAAAGATGCACATGACTGGAACCACAAGATGATCGAAACTAAGGATGATCCAGCAGCACCTGGAAGAGATCAGTGTTGAAGGAAATAAAACATTTGAAGATTGATAGAGATCAGTGAAAAAAAATTGGTGATAACCCTGTGTCATATATACTTAATGTATTACTATTAATATATCTCATATACTTAATATCTGACTTTACGTGTTATGCTGGTCAAAACCTAATTACATGTGGTAAAAAATACAAAGAAATATTTATAATATGCATAGATATTAAAATAAATATTAATATACTTTATAATAATAATTACAATAATATTAAATTGAAATGAAAGATCTTTCATCAGGTATATAGGTTACAGATGCGTACACTCCAGGTTTATTGTATAGATATTGCTTTGAAATGATTTGTTATCATTATTTACTCTTATTTTATGATGTTGAAGAGGGAAGTGTTATCTCTGGTCTGAATTTTTGTCAACTTTTTTTAGTCCTAATTATATCTCCCTTGACCCAATGGTTATTAGCAAATATTTCAGAACGCTCAAGTTTTTGTTTAGTAACCTTGTAATAATAATTCGATAAGAGACCTTTTTATTCTACTTTTCATCTATCAATTAAGAGAAAAATTAAAGTAAACTATTCTCTGATGAGCAAATACCTTTGTACTCGGTACAGTAGTTCTATATTAGAGGTCTGTATTAATTGAGAGCTAGGAGGGGAGTTGCACAAGGGTTTGTGTCTAGCCTTTGTTTGAGTAGGCCCACCTCTCTCTGTCATTGTGTTATGTCTGTTTGCACGGTCTTATAGTGTTTGCAGTCAGTCTACGTCCAGGTATTACAAACTGTTTGCACTTCCAAGATTTATTATAGTCGTTATTATTAACATCCCCAAGTTGTCTAAAGCTATGTCGTAGCCAAAACAAGTATATTGTGATGGTCTCTTAATCGACAAAGAAAAAATAAAATATTATTGATTATCCTGATTAAATATTTTAGGTTCAAAAAGGATACTTAATTTTATTAAATACTTATATGTATTTTATTTTTTTCTAAAACAAAACCTCGAGCCTCTAAAATGTAAGTAAATAACATACCGGTCTATGGAGGGATTATAAGTACTGAAAAAAAAAATTACCAAAATGCAGACCACAGAAAACATATATTACCTAAACAGCCTAAAATAAGAGTAAATAAATATAGTAAATCAATAAGATATATCTATATGAGAAAATTGATCTATACGTATTTGTAAAAAGTCACTCGCTCATTTATTAATCACTGAATCTTTAAAATCACAATACCCATGACGTTAAAATTAATAATAACTTGTACCACAGATGTGCAATAACGCTAGTTTCAATAAAATAATTTAAATTAAGTTTTAAGAACTTTCTAATAAAACAAGATAATGCATACTCCATTAAATATGCCAGGTGTACCGCAAGGAAGTGTGTCAGTCACCATACTCTAATAGCATAAGCTATAACTAAACAGAGATGGACATCAAAATAAAGGATACAACTGAATGAGTTAAAATCGATTAATGTTGATCTCATTAACAAGAAAATTAAATATCTGTCGACTAGGATGAATAATATAGTAATTCTCGATTCAAATCAGTCCAATATCTGGGGATGACAATGGGCGCAAAACTTTGATGGAAAGAGAATGTTTAATTAGAGACCATACAGCTTAACTTTATACATCAAAAAATGTATTGGCTCTTCGACAGAAAATAAAATATTCTGTTTATAGCTAACTTATTTTATACAAACAAGTCCTGAAAATAATTTGGATGCATGGAATCCAACTGAGGGAATTCACAGTTTTCAACAAAGAGGAGGAAAAACTTTATTAAAATAGAAAGTTTTGTTGCCCAACTGGAAGGACTGCTAGTCACACAGCATACTTATTTTAGTCTAATCAGACAATATTTTTAATCTTACGGTAAATAAGCCTAGACAGGTAAATAATAATCATTATAAACATTAGTAATATATAACACAAGAACATGACTATTTTTTTCTTTCTTCTTTTTTTTTTTTGTTTTATCTCTTTGGTTCTTTTTTCATGATTTTTTCCCGTATTAAATAGATTTCAAAGTAGAAAAGTCTTATGGAAGTTCTCAATGCACCCTGGTACATCAGAATTGACGATTTTCACCACAACCTTCAAATACTTTCAGTTGATTAAGAAATAGAAAAAATCACTAAGTCACATAGCGAATAGAAGAACGCACGAATACTCAGCCTATCAACTTCCTCAACGTTAATGCCCTATTAAGAAGATTGAAATGACGAAAGGCCTACGAGCTTGTATGATAATTTTAATAACAACACAATTTCAAATGATACTTTATTCACCATTAGTTTATTTCATTTTTCAACGTTTCGGCCCTTAGGACAATATCAAGAAGACAACCCTCATAATTGATTTGTCGTAGATCATTAATTTTTTTTCAATACTGTTTAATTTCTCAAGTCAACAATAAAACTGTTTAATGCATCAATGCACATACTTTAAAATATTTTCTTCTTACGAAACCACACTTATGAAGAGAAGGATTTTTAAATAGGTGTTAATGCATTAAAATTATATAGTTTTATTGTTGACATGGGCAATACGCTTGTCTTGAAAAAAAAAAACCTTTTTAATGATATTCGACAAATTAGTTATGAGGTTGTATGTATGTAAGGGCCGAAACATTAACATTGATATTTAAAATCAAATAATTTACATAATCAGTGTTTTTAAATGTTAAATTATTGTTTTGAATATTTTCATTTAAAGATCGAGAATTGTTACAGGTCAAAACTCCACGGCATTTAGGGAAGTGGGGCGAAACGTGGTTAACTATAGTAGTTTTCTTTTACTATTTTGATACCTTCATTGACCGCCACCCGGACTATCTTCCTACAATCTACTTCATACAAAAAATTTAAAATTGTTCTTTTTATCTTCTTTTTTTCATTTAGCCCTGACGAAGCCCAGCTAAGTGGGGCGAAACGTGGTTAACTATAAATAGTTTTCTTTTACTATTTTGATACCTACATTGACCGCCACCCGGACTATCTTCCTACAATATTATTCATATTGTTTTAATTTTAACACAAACTTATTTTAATTAATGAAATTGTTCAAAAAAGACATCTATTTTCTATTGACATATATAGCAATATAATCAGAAACCAATAGATCGGGGAAAAAACGAACCAGATTCAAGTAAAAGTGGTTTAAAAGTCAATATTGCTAATTGCAGGAGGCCATCTTGAAATTTGTTTATAAAGTTTAAGTTAAAATAGTAACGAACTCGTTTATGAATAAGCAAACTAAAACTGGACTACTTTATTAAAAACAGTCTGTGAATTCGCTATTTGATTAATAAAACATGGCAGTAAATAGAAAAGAAATGGCCTATTTATATCATCCCATTTTTTTGTAATTGGCTATTAATGTATGAGGCCAAACAGTGATAATTTAAAGCCACGTTGCGTTAATATTAAAACAATATTATTTATGTATATTTTTTTGTAAATATATAATGTTGTAGAAATAAACAGGCATTTAAAAAAACACAAAGAATATATTCAATAGCGTCTTTTTTTTTGCAGAACTTTGCAATTTACCTGGAAGAAATCAAAATTTATCAAGTTCAGACACAATATTTTTCTTGTCCTGTATAAGAGACTAAGACTTATCCATTACACATAAATATTCTACAAATCTTATTTATTGATTCGGATCGTTTCTTCTATTCAATGGTTTAATTAAAACATTCCCTGATTGGTTATATTTGAATAAGATTTCAATTAAATCGGCCGCCGGACCTTGGATTGAATTAGCTGTCCCGTCCAATTTACCTTTGCCTTTACTTCATGTTGATTATCTAGATTTAAAACGATAAACAAACATCGATAAATGTTTGAAGAGTATTTTAGACAGAACTGGAAGTAAAATAAATACCAGGAACCAATTATTATAAATAAATACCGTTTTCCAAACTTTTTTTTTGTTTTAACATGTTTTCCTTGTGATTCTTTCACTAACTGATTTGCATCCTTAAATATAGAGTAGCCGAGATCTATTGGACTCTCTGAAGAAACTGATAAGTCATATTGATATATTTTTGAAACGGAACAACCCAATCCTTCAACTGGCCACCTTTATTTTCTAGTGAACTTTTTTTACTAAACGTATTGAATTTAAGCACCTAAGGCTACTGCGGTTTAGATTTGTGTATAAAGCACAGCTAAGTATGATAGTGCATCTAAATGAGCTTATTTTCTTATCTTACAACTTAAGGGAGGGGAAAGGAGAGAAAAAAGCTTCCTCATGCCCCTGCATAATATATACTTATATTATATTTGTATGAATGTGAATATTATCTCTTGTATATACTATGTGTTATCTAATCATACAAAATATAATACTTATTTCTTTATCCTTTATAAAATAATTATGGTAATATATTAATATAATTATTTGGCAGTCTTGCTCATACAAGTGATAGAGGCAGTTCACGGGAGAAAACAAATCTTCTGACTTCTAGGATTTAGTCCAGACGTTT
>NW_027110405.1:115944-132753 GCF_000696795.3 Halyomorpha halys
ATATTATTTATGTAAATATTAATATTATTTTTATTTTATCACATTCTTGTATCATCCTGTTTTAGTCTCATTATTATTGTTGGGGCGCTAGTTCGGATCAAATTAAAACGGAGAATGCGTTATGGAGGTGTTTCATAACTTTTTAATAGCTATAGATGAAAATATTTAAAGAATAGTGTTATATGCAAATTCCAAGTTTTTACCACTCGGCAGGCGCATGTTTCGCCTAATAGTTAAAAGCAATTAGTGTTGATAAAACAAGTATAGTACTAGAAATAGACCTACGATTTTATTTTTTTAATCATATCATCCGTTTGGTTATAAAAAGCATTTGAATCAATTTAAATTATAGATCTACATGCAGAATTATTCCACATCTATTGATTATAATCTATATATTTAGCTCATTGCCACATATAAAATATATTAGAAAGAAAAAAAAATGTAATGAATTTTCCTTTGAAGAATCAGCAACGGCTCAGATAACAAAGAAATTAGTTTAATCCTTTATAACAACGAGCAGTTAGCTGGTGCGCTTAAAAGAGCTTTGTAGGTGTGCTAAGAGAAGGGGAACTTAATACCTTAATTCTATTGCTTGCGATCAAAGGCCCCCTTCAATCTATTCGGGATTGTTGATCTTGCAACTTGCACCCGGCTTATTTATAAATTTCAACAATTGTAGGTGTATTTTCATTCATCCATTGAAATAGATCATTATTTAAGATAGTCGAGGGTGCGGTCAGTAAAGATACACAAATAAGTAAAACTTATTTATTTGTCCTGAATTTCAGGCCTTCATTAGGGCTAAAAAACACTGGACCTACCGGACAGATGCAGGTGGATAGGCTGCAGCCTAAAAGGGGCTTAATCGAGTAAGGGGCATATTGAAAAAAAATATTTGAAGATTATTAGTAGCAATGATAACTTAAATTCAGAGAATAATAACAAACAAACTTGGTTATGTAACGTTATGTATTGAAAAAACAAGCATGAGAAGGGAGGAAATAGAAGTTAAATTTAATTAAGCAAGGTGTGCCTTGTCAATATTTCCCACCTGATAATATATTGGTAGCCGACCTGACAACAAATGTGCTACTAGACAACTGGTGGCAGATACTTAAGAGGTTAGGGGCATGTATAACACCTACCCAAACAACTGATGGCGGTGTGTCCTTATTTCTGGTCATAAAAGATAAGTGAAGGAACGATAAAGATATCTGGGACATCAAAAGAGAACCCAACCAAGGAAAACGGTCCACACCCCCAAACAGAAGTAGCCAATGGATGGCTAGAAAGAAAGGAGTGGGGAGGAAGGGCGGTTTTAGATGAGGCAAAGGGAACACACAGGGAGTCAGAAGTACAAGACAGTCAAGGAAGAGCTCTGAAGAGCAGTAGCACATTACAAGAGACACATATGCTAAGTAAAATCCTAAGTTGGTATTTTTAATGGCAATATCATCATCATAATTACAATTAGAGTCAAAGATCTCATCTGATATTAACATCATATTACATAAACTTTAAGTCGATAGGTCTATCATGCTCTCTCATATATGGGTATACTCCTATTTTAAAGATTTTTAAATATAAAACCCAATGCAAACCAGACTTCACTTTATAATTTAGAATCCCTGCATGCCACCTCAATATCATAGCCTAATAAATTGGTAAACTGGAAGAACTTCAATCTATCATGCCATAACAAGGGGGTCTGTTGCATCTAGTTCTTAATCTAAATATATAGCAAACATTTTTAAGAATCGTAGGCCGGTTCCTATCAGAACCGATAGAAAAACATAATATAAATATAAATATGGATACATGATAAATAAATAAATAAGCCTTAGAAATGATGTGAATCGCCACGACGTGGCAACATATAACAATAAAATAAGTAAATAGTGCATGATACTAATATAAGATTAAATATAATACTGTAGAGGTAAGATTATACAAAGCAAACAATAAAAAAAGTTATTTAAGTTTTATTATCATTCATTTAGTATAATTTTATTTTCTGTTATTATCATCTAGGAGCGCGATGGCACAGTGGTGCCATCAAGAACTAGATTACGAATCTGGCTGTGATAGATAATTATTTTTTGTTATGTTGTAACCGTGAGTCAACCCACAGGGTTGACTCACGGTTACAATATGACAAAAAATAATTATCACATAAACATAAAGTTTTCCAGCCTCACCCTTGATTTGGGAAAATCTGGTGGTAGAGCGTAATTTAAAAAAAAAAATATCTCCTTGTATAACCGTTTCCTACAACATACTAAGCATATGACCTTTATGGGACCTAACGATTCACATTATTAGAGTATCATCTAGTATCTACTTAATTTATTGCTATGTGTATTCCCAAGTTTGTTCGTTATTATTACCTTTTCCTTTTAATTTTTCTCTGAATTAAGATAGTTATCTCGTTTTGTTTTTTCACCTTGATGAAGGCCTCAAATTCAGGTCGAGTTGTTGGCACAAATAAATAAGTTAATAAATAAGCCGCATCTCCGACCATCTTTTCATAACGTTACTGCGATCAACTATAAACACCTCATAATAATTAAACTTTTTTCTTTTACATAAATTATCATAACGCATCCAATAATAAACCAAATAAACAAACGAACTAATACATTACTACTTTATTTACGACTACATTACAAATACAAACAAATTTGGCATTAAAATAATAAAACATGACAGTAGATTGTAAAGAAGCACCCCATTTGCAGCACCTAACCACCCCAAAGGCATTCTAGGTTCATTCTAGGTCCCTAAGCCATTTTCTTCTATATGGTCACAGAGTTTGTATGGAAACATAATCCTGCTGCTACCCAACATCCCGTACACCAAAATCGTATATATACCTGTAAGTAAGAGAAGTAAGATTAGTAAGGGAAGCACATTAACCTACCCTCCCCTACTAACTCCTTCACCCGGGTTCTTGCATAAATGCTGACCACATCACCATCGTGTATAAGCGTTGTTCTAAAAATGCTACCACAAATCGACGAAGTCTTTTAAAGAAAGATCCAAAGAAAACAAAATTAATAGATACATTTATTGTAATAAAATACTGGAAGACGACTCCGAATGGTCAAGGATGAGATGGTACGGTCCTGAAGAAGGATGATCCACTCCAATAGGTCAGAGGAAGATATTTCTGTTTGTAAAGATGTGCAGGTTATTGCTTCGTAGTAAAAAGTCCTCTGTAACTCTCTAATTGGTCAAAAGGTGGTGGGCCTACATTTATATTAAATATTCAATTTTAATTAAATTAATTACCACAATGATATTCATAAAGCCAGTGGCCCATATTAAATCGATCCCAATTAACAGTCAAAATGTACATAAATGTCATAACGGCCAATAATAATAGTAATCAAAATGTATCTAAGCCACATTAGCGAAAAAACACTCAGGCAACATATGAAAATACACTATAATTGTCACAGTTAACAATATAAATGTCTAAACAATCACATAACGTAGGCAGGCAGGGCTGGTAATGAATTACACTAGATGACTAATTAGCAGTAACTTATCTTAAAACGTATATCGTCCACCTGTTGCTAGGTAACTCCACCTAAACAATCCATAGCAACTGATTTTCTAACTCTTAAATATCTTAATACAAAATATAAAATATATATGTATGTTTCGTTTCAAATAAAAAAAATGTTAAAAAAAAATAATACCATTAAAAATAAATAAAACACTATGACAATGTAGAAATGACTTATTAAACATAGCGCTAACAGATCTAATAACCTAGGGTAATAAACATTTTTATAATAGCAATTCAACAGTCTATTCTGTTTTCTTTTTAACTTCTTTGAGGAAAAGGAAGTTTTATTTTACTTGTGCTTGCATATGACACTACTGAACAGGCCACTGACCCTAACGGAAGCTGTCATTTGCAGAGAGCAAAGAGAGAGATAGAGGGAGGTAAGCGAAACCTCTATTTGAAGATGGCCGTCCACTAAGCCATAATTAGAGTTCTAACGGTTTCTACAGACCTCTCTGCGCAATATTTTCACCCTTTGCTTTTCCATAGTTGAACATTTGTGTGCTATTCCCAGACTATATTAATTTCACTATAAATAATTTTGAATAAGATTTATTATAAGAAACTATCAATTTTAATAATCTTTTGAACATTCTTAGATAACATCAGATACGATTTCTAATATATTAGTAAAGGCATTAAAACCAAAACATAACTTAGATATAAAAATAATGTACAAATAGAAATCAAATCAGGCTTTTAAAATTATTAAATGTAAATACATACATGAAGTACAACCTTAATCATGAATATATTTTCCTTTGGCGTTCTTCTCATAGATATATAGGCCAGGTCAAGGAATAAAATGAGGAATTCGGTTGTTCTCTTGAGGTCGTCCAGGCTTCCAAAGAACTTTCTCTGCACCTCAATTAGAGAGGGCCACATCAGACTCCTTTACTGGAAAATAGCTTAAACGTTTGGAGTGTGTGTACGGCATTTTGTTTGCCTTCTCTACACTAGCTGTCGGATTTAAGTATTCCGAATTTTTCGGTTCTTTTTTGAATTTGTATAAAGTCGGGGTCGAGGGTCTCATTTTCTGATGCCTGCATGCTGCGGACACCGGAAGACCCCGAAGACGCAGCCACTGCGATGCCGTCTTAATTATCTATAGTGGCATGCAAGCTAGGACCTGGCCTGCCCCTACTTATCGCCAGAGTCCAACACACGCTACCCTTGATCAAGACAGACGTATCTTCTGACCCCAGGCGATTTTCATGGTTTTCACCATTTCGCCCGCCGCACATCTGGAGGAGAGAAGGCCATGGAACGCAGAAATAACCGCAGCCGCGAGACTTCCAACCCTGTCACCAGATAAGCCATGTTCTGTAATCTATGAGACCACTCTAAATCTTGTTCTTAGATTACAATAATTTTCATTAAAGTTAACGTACTAACCCAAATTGCCCTCCAGGGATTAACACTTGGTCTTATCAAAAATATAAGTATGCTTTGACATAAATGTATCACAATTTCGACACCCCTTTACCACACTAATTTTAATTTAATACAATTTAAAAATACAATCGGGGTGCCTAAAGTATGGCACGAGCAGGTCCCGATGTAAATACTAGCAGAGACGACTGGAGCGAATGTGGAGCTTTTGGAATAGGTGGGCTCTAAGATAGTTTTCCTCCGCTCATAAGCGAAAAATGAGGACCTGTTCCCTTCAAGTGAGTTGGTGAATGGCATATCCAGGGTTGTGATGTGGTGGCCCCTAATCCATCCTTGCCTAATGGCGGCGTTATTAATCGTCCTCTCTTCTTCGAGGCTGAGGTCACAGTCGAATTGCAGACCCGAGGACCCCTCCTTGGCCAGCCGGTCTGCTCAGGGAATCATTATTAATAAAATGAGAATTAAGAAATTCTTTTAATAAAAAAAAACCAACAAAAACATAATCATGAAGAGATATCTCCTGCGTGGATCAATGAACATTAAGAAACTGCTTTCTCCAAAACTAAAGTAGTCACTCGCTCCAGAGATACTTTGGCAATGTATGGTTGTATTGTTCTCACTAGGTCCCCACTGGCTTTCATAACAATGACACGCAGAGAAAGAAGCGCTAGACCGCTTAGAGTCCTGCTTTGCCTTCCATATGAGGGTGGTCATTAACTTTGATTACAGTAGCTTATATTAACATTCTTCAAGGAATTATTTATCTTTAAAATAATTTAAAAAAAAGCTCTAAAGAACATCCCAAACTACATAAAAGTATGAGAAAATCAAGATGCCACAAAAAAAATTTAATATTAGAAGAGAACGTAAACTTTAGACAAACACTCAGATTGAAGAAAAACGTCTAAAATCGAGTGACATAAATAAACTAAATTTCGGAACGAAAAATATTTATTACAAGAAAATACCGGGTCTATCAACCAAGAACATGCATTTTAACTCAGTCAGTAGCCATGTATGATATAGAAACTGATAACACATCTAACCTAGAAAAAATTCCAAAAATGGACAGCAGAGTATGAGAAATATCTACGAGCCAAAAATTAAAGAGCAAGTAAATAACACAGCTTATCACCAAACAAAGAGATACAAAGAGAATCTGGAAACGAAGATAAAAATTCCTTCGAAATGGAAATGGAATGAACATTGGTAAAACATGTTATTGAGAATAAAAAGACTTCTTATATAAAAGTGGGTCGTTTGTGAGATTCTGGGAAAGAGCCAGCATAACATTTCTATAATATTATAAATATTTTTTTTAAGAACAAGAATTAAAATTTGTGTAATAGTTTATTAAATTAAATATTTAAATAAATTACTGCTATTAATTATTTACACATTAGAGATAATTTCTTTACTAATTTGAATTATTATCACTATTTATTTGCATTTCAATTAGTATTTCAAGTAAATAATATTTTTTAATCCATTTCAAAATGATTTATATATTTTGTGATTTAAAATTTTATTTATTTTTTTTAATATTTGAATTTAAAGACCATGAATTGTTTTAGGTCACCGATCCCCGTCTTTATTCAACAGACTTGTTAAAAACAAATTCTTACAGTATTGGGAATACACAAATTGCAAACGCATATAATATTAAAGTATTAAATATACGAAAAAAAAACTAAAATATAAGTTAGTAAAAACAAAGAGTTCATGATTTATTTTTTTTTAAGATATATTTATTCATCCTAGTGAAATTGTTTAAAAAATACAATCATTTGTTTTAGACATAAATGGTATAATTGGCACAAACGACTAGAAAATTCCATACTGTTATAGGAGAGATTTATATTTTTTTTAAAATTAGTTTAAAATTTAAATAGTATGTTTTCTTTTAATGGAATACACACATATATGAATAAACAAACGAAATAATACTGTGCTACTTTATTTAAAATAATAAATAAATTCGCCAATTGTCAATAAAACATGACAGTAAATAGTAAAGAAACATGGCTATTTGCATCATCCCAGTGACAGTTCTATATTGGTAATTAAAAACCATTCAATTCGACCTAATGGTTATGTTTATAGATCCAATCGCCAATAAATATATGAAACACTACTATAATAATGGATACTTTTATTTGTAACACACTTGGACAATAATAATAATAATGACAATAATAATATTAATTATGGTTATTAAAATTAAAATTTGGACCGCTGCTACCAAGTCAGGGGTTTAGTACTTTGTAAGGAAGTACTGTTACTATACCAACGGTTGTGGAAGGAGGTGATTTGGTCAGAACTACGCTTGACCGTCAGATTTTTACCCAATTCATAAGGCTGGGTGGATTGGCTTCAAAACCCAGCGTTATACTGTTACAGCGTAACAGAAAACAATTATCTACCCAGCCGGATTCGAATCCGGGTTCTTGGAGTTAGTAGTATCGCGCCTTACCACGCTCCCACGGCGCTCCTTGATCCTGGTTATTGTAAACAGAAAAATTATTTAAGAGATATTAAATACTACACACCTTGAGAAGTTAATATTTATTTCTGGAAAGTCCCAAGAAATGGATCTTGATACTCCTACCTTCGTCAGTACGCGACAGTCTAGTTCCCCCCACCAGAAACCAATTCCAATACCAATACATTCAATAGTTGAAAAAATAAAAATAAATTAGGTTCAGGTTAAACTTTGACAATAATTGTCAACAGAGTGGAGTGTGGCTTAGGAGCACATATGTGTCGTGCAGTGCTAGGAAGGGCTCTAGCACTCTACTTCACCGAGGATTGTTCCGAACAGTGTTAAGTATTGTATCGAAGCTAGGAGGATCAGCTACTATCGTTCTGGATTATTACACTCCTTCAAATCTTTTTGGTTGTGGAATTTTTTTCAAATTTATTTTTTGAAGTTTATAAAATTATTTACTTGTGTATTATTTTATTTCACATTATTCCAATAATACTTTTTACATGTTCAAAAGTTTTTTTTTACATTGTTTTGGATTTTTTTTTTTTTGCAAAATGTGGTGATATACAATATTCTTGAGTCCTCATTATGCAATTCAGTTAAAAAAACTTTCGAAGCATTCATGTATCAGCTAACTGCATAATTAGATTTAGTGGCATACGCGGGTGATGACAATGTTTTGTCATAGTTAAAACACAGGTATTTAAACCTGTTCTTAATAATTGGCTAAATACTACATTCTGTGATGCTTATTTAAATAAAAAGAAAAGAAAAGGGAAAAAAAAAAAACCTTTAAAATGGTTTCCCATAGCAGACCCTGCAGCTAAAGTGTAAAGAGTCGACAAAGGAAAATGACAGGACCTAAAGAGCATAAACTCGGGCTGTTAGTTAATGCTTTAAAGTTCCAATTACATTTTTTAAATAGAAATTGCAAACGACAGGTATTTTTTTTTTAAAAGTCGTAAAATTGATTGGATATTGATTAAAAGTTGAATTGACAATTTTTTTTTTATAGTAAAAATGGTAAAGTTATTACTTTCTAAACTAAACCTTGTGCTTTTTGATCTAGAACCATTTTCTCGGATATTTTATCCCGGATAAAAAAAAAATAAGTTAACGTTAGTAAAATTACATCATTCTAACATTCATACGGGCTTAGAGAATCCTAAAAGGAAACATTTCCCCTACCGCATAAACTTTACTTTTGACAGTTTTAAGCAGTGCATACGTAATAAGTAAAGAAGAAGTCCTTCGTTTGCAATTTATGCGGAACTGAAATTCGTCTGCATTAAAAGCAAGGAAACATTAAATATTTATAATACCTCTAGAAACCAGAAGGACATCACTCGAATCGTACAAAGCTTAAATAATTTGTACATTTCTATCAGAGCGCATAGGCCTTGGGAACAAGGTACATGTCTCATTAAAATTTTAAACCTTCCTGTCCAAATTTTTGGATAAGAGTTCCTTTTGACATTCCCAAAGTTTTGTCTACGCAAGTTTTAGATTTTACTTGAAATGATTTTTAAAAAAAACAAAAATTTCCATATGTATGCGATCCAGTGGTATCAGCTTTTTCCGAATAGAACTTCTGTATTTCAAGAGTTCATCTATTTTTTTCTCCTTTAATTATTTATTTAATGCTTCAACGTTTTGTATTTATCAATCGTTTGTTATTGCTAGCAAAGGAATTTGGTTATTTATTTAAAAATATTATCCTAGACTCCCTGTGCGTTATACATTAGCACCTGCATGGAAATTATTAAAATTTATTTATTAGTTTTGAACCTTTTTATTTTCTGTCAACGTTACAAATCTCTTTAGAAAAGAGTTATTGGACATGGAATTTTTTTTATTCACATAGAAAATTACATCAAATATGGTTCGATCAGGGGCCTCTTTCATAATGAAAGCCAATATTCAATCCATAAATACAAGTATACAAACGATAAAGTACAAGCACTAATACATTTTATTCCATGATATGGACGACTATTAGTGATATTACATAACTTTGAGAGTAAAAAATTATCTGTAAGAATTGTATATGCTAGTGAAATTGTATTAAATATTAACTACAAGATTAATAGTATTAGTTTGTACTTTTTTATGAAAAAGAACCCAAATGATAACATTATCGGTCGGTGCCATAAAGAAAAAAACATAAAAATGACAAAAATAAGTGAAATTTATTAATCACAATTTTGATATTTAGGTTGTTTTGGGGGCTACTAAAATTTATAAGTTAGACCAATACAATAAGAATTGAGCTCTAGTGATAAAACTAATAATTAAATTAACAAATACTAAAATGAAAATAAAATAAAATAATAATATAAAACATTAAATGAAATTAAATAAAAGATTTATAATTAGTGAATTAATATAATAATGAGAATAAAACAAGATGATACAAAAATATGATAAAATAAGGATCTAATAATAGTTTTCAAACTATTATTTCATATTTTCACTTAGGATAACAAAAGCAAATATATTAATGTCATCAGTCCTAAGTGATTTTATGAAAATAAATTTATTTTTCCACAACTGTTGTTGTGACGCAATATCATATCATTTTTCGGGTAATTTATAATTTCTCCTCAAGGACTTAAACAGCAATATAAGGAGGAAATATTGCCTTTAAATTATAACGCGTCGTTTATTTACAGCACACTTAGGGTAAGGTGTGTTAATTGGATATAGCCTCAAGAGGAGGAGGAACTTTAGGGGGAGGATTTATTATAGAAGAGAGTGGACTATTAGGCTGATACTTTGGGCTAAGTATATAGGGGAGGAGCGGTATCTCAGTCTGATCTCTAGCACCTCCTCTGTGGGGGCCCGTGTGCCGATAAATAACTGAGTAGTTACATCGTTAGCCGTTCCGGCTCCTCTCCCGCAACTGGGTACGAGTAATACATTATAGGGATGGTATTCGATACATTCACTAGAATAAAACAATCTTTTTACTTTCACCTACCTATAAAGGAAAGTATAAGGAGAAGTATTACGAAATTTCGAATTCGAGTTTTCGACGGAAATACACGTTTTAAGTCCAAATAACCTAGTCTATCAAAATGGTGTATTTAATACCAGATTGGCCATTACATGATTAATAAGAGGCACATTTATTTTCTTAACAATTGATTATGGGGGGAATATAGTCTTACACAAAAGACACCCCTGAATATATACAACGTTACAATAAAAACAAATGAAGATAAAATAAATAGATTAAAATAATAAATATTAATACAAGATAAAAGTAAAGTTAATAACAAAAACAATAACATTTATGGATTTAACAAAATAAATAATTGAATTCTAATGGGGAATTTTAAGAAAAGTCAATTAAAGAAAAAGATGAAGAGAAAAAATTAAAATAAAATTTTAGAGTGACAATAACTGAACTGGTAAACAAAGAACATATAACAGGATGCCCTGCAGCATCCTTGCCTTTAGTCTGCGGGTTATGGTTGGGTTCCCAAACTTTAGGTCACTGCTCCTTTAACAGTCCGAAACTGAGAGTGGAACTTCATGAACCTTTTTTTGATGATATCCTCTATTGTCTCGATTTGTAATTCCCAATGCAATTAGCTGTTTATTATAAAGTCAAGGAGCATCCAAATATTGATTCAATAACAGTTTAGCATTAAATAAATAGTTAATGCTATAAGCTTTAATGTTATAAGTTCTCGACGGAAATACACGTTCTAATGTCCCCTGAATCCAAATAACTTAGTCTATCAAAATGGTTTGTTTGTGAACAGCCTAGCTCAAAAACGTAAAGTAATACGAAACTTAAAGTACATACTTATGTGGGTATATACCAGGGATGTAATAGCAATTTTATCCACAAAATCAACTGATCGGAATTGCCACTTTATATAATCGATTATTCACATTTATTATCGATTCTATAAAAAACGACTCAAAGAATTTCGATCAAACTCGGTGTATCAATGTACAATCAAGTGATCTTCAATATCAACTAGATCTTATTCTAATTGAAATAGAATGAAGGGGCTAAAATGACGAATTGATTACAACAATTCTTTAAAGAAATTTAATTTTGTTTATTTCAAATAATTAATCATTTCTAGTTGTTAGCAAAAAAAATTTGTTTGAAGAATTTGATGGATAAATATGGAAAAATAGAGACCGGAGTTCAAATCGAGGCTGACCGATACGCATACTCACAATTGACTATCTATTCAGGTACTAATAATAAATATAAAATAGGAACAATATAAAAATGCAGATGATTTTATCGATATATACATCTCTAGTATTATGTGAATCAAGTTAAAAATTTATATCAAATAAGACTAGAAGATCTTCAAGGAACTAAGAAACACCAGAGCTCAAACCCCTCAACCTCCAGTATATCAACCTCAGACACCTCAGCCTTCTCCAGCTCTAAGGACGGATGACCAACGAGCTTTTTCAATATTTCCACGTCATCAGATGGAGCCTAGATCAAGTTTTTCTCAGCGACCTGCTCAACCATGTTGGACTACTCAGTCTCCTCAGGCCAGACCGTCAGAAGAATCGTCTTCAGGCATGAGAGTTCAGGATCATTCATTTCAGGTATCATCCAATACTGATATGCCTCTCCATTTAAATAATTTGGTTTCTGAGCTAAAGAGCCTATTCCAGCCCCTTTTAGCCATAATAAACAATCTTCAACAACTAACACAGTTGTTATGCTCTAAATATGGTCATTAAAAAACTAAATTTCACAACAGATAACATCTCAATATTGCTTTGGAATCTTACAGCACAAAAATGAAGTAAAAATACCCTTACATGACAAACGTATTGATATAGCACTGATTACAGAAACTCATCTAACCACCCGCTCACGACTTTCTATACGAGACTATTCAATCTACCGAAAAGATCATCCCGATAATAGGAGCCACGGCGGAGCAGCAGTTATAATACGTACTAGTCTTAAGCATTATCCCTTCCCATCATATGTTACTCCCCACATACAAACAGCTAGTATCCTACTTCCATTTCAAAATAAAAACATCACCATTTCCGCAGTATATTGTCCTCCTCGATTTTCTGTTGGTGACTTTAATGCGAAACATACCCAGTAGGGTTCTAGACTCTCTACTCCAAGAGGAAGAAGCTTGTTATCTGCCGTTCGCAATCTTAACCTATTCACTTTAGCTCCCCACTCCCCTACCTATTGGCCCATGCCACAGAGCAAGTTACCGGATCTTTTAGATTTCTTCATAGGCAAAGGTTTCAACCCCTGTTCATACAGAATTGAAACAAATTTCGAAATTTCATCTGATCACTGTGGGGTTTTTCTAACACTAAACCAAACCTTGCAAAAATCGGATGGACAGTGGTTGACTGGAAACACTTTCAAAATCTTTTGAATGAACGGTTAACCATTCCTTTTTCGTTAAAGACTCCAACCGAAGTAGAAGATGGAGCTGAATTTCTCACTACTCAAGTACAACGAGCAGCTTATGAATCATCCACAACTCCTCCAGCTAAAAAAAGATCACATCCTTCCAGAATACCCATCTTTTATCAGACAACTAATAATGGAAAAACGAAGAGCTCGAAAACGATGGCACCGAACACAACTCAATGCAGACAAAAAGGAATATAATTATCTTAACAATAGGCTGAAAACGGAATTACGTTGTTTTAAAGTCAAACAATTTGATAATTATATTTCTTCTTTAAATATCGAAGACGGAAGTTTGTGGAGATCAACCAGAAAACTTCTCCGAGAAAAGAACACTTCCCATCCACTGAAAATTACTCCAACTGCTGCCTATGATATCACAGATGAACAAAAAGCAGAACGATTTGGTGACTATATATCCTCTACCTTCAGACCTAACTCACACCTCTATAATCCACAAAATGACTCCATCTCAATCCATCACATTTACCATCTTCATATAGACCAATCAGTCTCCTTCCAATTTTTGCTAAACATTTCGAAAAAATACTATATCAGATAATACTACCTTTCATAGATACAACCCTACCTCATCATCAATTCGGCTTCCGTCATCGCCATTCTACAACCCATCAACGTCATCGAGTCATAGACTTCATAGCTTCTGCTTTTGAAAAAAGAAACTATATGTAACAGGTGCCTTTCTCGACATACAACAAGCATTCGATAGAGTTTGGCATACAGGACTCCTTTATAAAATGAAAAGAGTTCTTCCCAGCACCTACTGTCTAATCCTAAAGCCTTATTTAGAAGAGAGATACTTCCGGATTCTGCATGGCTCATCACTATCCTCATATTTCGCAGCAGAAGCTGAAGTTCCGCAGGGGTCTATTTTAGCACCATTATTATACACTTTGTATACCTCCGATTTACCCACAATGGACCACACTCTCACGGCCACATATGCCGACGACACGGCCATTTTAGCCAAGCATGGCGAACCAGCACAAGCCTCAGAACGATTACAAATACACCTAGCTCACATCCATGAATGGTGTATCAAATGGAAAACAGGGATAAACATTGAGAAATCAGTTCAAATAACTTTTACGCTCGTGGTCTATGTCCTCCTGTTTTTCTAAACGAATAAAGTTTAACCCGGACAGACACAGTAAAATACCTTGGATTGACATTAGACAAACGACTTACATGGACCCCTCACATAAAAATAACAAAACAAAAGCTGAATTTCCGACTTTTAAATAAACGATCAAAATTACCACTTTCAGAAAAACTAAAGATTTATACTTACCTTCTCAGACCACTTTGGACTTACGGTGCACAAATTTAGGGATATGCCAAAAAAACTGACTTACTGAAACAGTTTCAATCAAAATTACTAAGACTGATCAGTAGCGCTCCCCCTACATCAGTAACAAGAACTTGCACAAAGACTTACAGACTCCCTACGTACAAACAACCATTAAATCATTATATAAACGGTTTCACGACGCACTTCCAACACACACTAACCCTCTAATTCAAGGACTACCAACACTAGTTTTTTACGAAGGAGCTGGAATAAAGACCTCTTAAATTGATTTTTAAATTTCAATTTTAATGGAGAGGCATCATTGGATGACCTTAACCTTCATGCCTTCATGACTTTTTTTTTTCTCTCTCCACATCTCATTCGCTGGTTGTAAAAATACTTTTACTGTAGTGAATAAACTAAATAAAGTCAAAAAAATAAAATAAGACTAAAGCATAATAGCCTGCAAAAATTTCAGAAAGTGTACGAGGTGCTGTGAATTTTTAAATTAAAATTATTTTAGAAAATGGGCTGGATGGGGGAAAATAAGTTGATGATTTGAAATAACTTTATAAAAGATTTGAGGTTAAAAGGGTCTACCTTTTTGTAATTTATAGTGATTGCTATATTTTACTTAAATAACTAATGAAACGTCGATGAAATTACGAATTTAACAATGTTAAAATTATCATGAGAAGTTGATCAAGGATGCGGTCATCAAAGACACATATAAACAGATTTCATTTATTTGTGCCGACGTTTTGACCAGAACATCAGGCCTTCATCAGGATTGAAAAAAGAAACGAGATAACCTAAATTTAAAGAAAAATAAAACAGTAATAAAGATGAGTGAAAAAATAAGCTAAAATAAATATATTCATTAGTTCATATAATTAAAAAAAAAATTATTAGCTCATATATTTCGTTAAAAAATAAGCTAAGATAAATATATTTATTCTAGCTTACTTTTTACTTATCAACATAACTATTTATCTTTTATCCACACGCCTCTTTTATACTCACGGCTGCGCAAAGAATATAGTTCTGCTGTCGGATTCTAGAGCAGCACTGCTAGCAATAGCATCTGAGCCTCCCTCAACTAACGCTAGAATTCTCGCATGCCGGAAATTCATACAATGTAAAAGAGAAATACTTAAAGTATTGGTAATGCAGTGGATTCCAGCCCATTGCGGTATACCTGGGAATGAGGAGGAGGATCGACTTGTACGGTTAGGGGCTAGCTAACCACAGCCGCTTCTTCCTATCACCATGGACATGACGAAAGAAATGGCCCGAAACTGAAAGAGCAGAAGAAAGTGGTAGAGGAGAATGTAAGGGAAAGAACTGGGCGGCATTGCTAGATCCTAAGAGGCGCCCTCCATTGACTTTACCAAGAGCGGAGTCAGTGGCGTGCTTCAGGTTGGCTACTGGACATGACTATTTGCGGCACCACCTGAAGAGAATAGGAGTGACTAAGTCTTCGGACTGAGTCCTATGTGGAGTTGGTGAGATGACTGGCGATCACATATTTGCATGTGCGGCAACGGCGGACTTGATTAAGGAAAGGAATTATATCGGCAGACCTAAACTATACTGGCCTGTACGAAACAAAATGGCAGAATGCCTCCTTTGGCGTAGTAAAAAAAAAATTATCTTTTATCCATTGTAGCATATATTATATTATATACCTCTACAATATTATATTTTATCTCATATTATTTTCAACTACAATGTACTTAATTTATTGTTATTTATATTTCCAAGTTAATAAATTATTGTTTTATTTTTATGTTTCTCTGGATTCAGTTTATTATCTCGTCTTGTTTTTTCACCCCTGATGAAGTTCTAGCATTGTGATCGAAATGTCAGCACAAAGAAATAAGTTTTGTTAATTTGTTTATCCTCATATCTATCAACGGTAAACTATTAACACCTCGTTAAAATAATTAGGCCTGCACCATCCTAATTTTTCAATACAGCCTCATACAAAAATTTTTATAAATTTTAATTTTCCATACCATAATCGTAATTATAAATATTTTAAAAGCATAATACTTACCGGCATCTTGCATAAGAATTACAAAATGGCTCACTCACCTAAAACAAATTAAAATGGTAATTTATATCTTCAATATATATTATTACAAAAAAATATAAAATTTCTATATTGCATAATGAACAAACATGATGTGGGTGTTTGCTTGTGGTTATTGATACCTTGTAAATTTGGCGCCGACATCCATCGGCTAGCAACGCTCTATAGTGACACGAGAAAGATAAATATTTGTAAGGCTAGTGTCACCTTCCAATCAAAGCATCATTTTTCGCTTTTGAGGTTGTTTTTTTAATCAGATTGACAGGTCATTTCGAGGGTTTGGCCGTCATCAATTATCCACTCCCAATATTATAATAAAATGCTTGTTTGATTATTTAAATATATGATATCAGATATTTACATACAAAATGCAACTGATTTTTCTTTTATAAGTTAACTTGTGATTTTATTATGAAAAGAAGTTAAACTATTTAATTTAAAAATTAAAAACACAGGAAAAGTAGTTAAGATTCTTCATCAGAGATAAATTTACTATATAATGTCAAATGTT
>NW_027110405.1:132803-155596 GCF_000696795.3 Halyomorpha halys
TGAAGAAAGTCAGTAGTTATCATCCATATCATGTTATCATATATCAAATGTAGTTATAATCCATCGATGTTGCATAGTTGATATTTTAACCAAATTCGATTATTATCGTTTGATGGTTGCTAACTACTAAAGGTAGAGAAACAGTGCAACCATACAGGAAATAAATAAAAATCTGGTGTGGTACGCCCATCACATAACTTTCATTTTCCACACTACTTTCAGTTTAAATTATACCATTCGATGTATTCATATTTCGCTATACTATTTTTCTAATTGAGCCAATCAATTAACATTTTAACATACTCTGATTTCAACGAAAATAATAATATTTCTCGTTCCAAAATACTGCCGTATTTATTTTGCAAAAGTATGGAACAGATATAAAAATATAACTGTAAATTAAAGTTTACATTGTGCACTTAAATATTTATTCAATCCAAAATACATTTCTCAGGCCACTCCTGATCCTCAGGCTGTGAAATCAGTCAACTTTGTTCCTTGGTTACTAAGAAAAGGTAATTGCACTATGATTTACAAATGGAGACAATAGAGGATTACATTAAAAAAAGATTTATTAAGTTCCACTCCCGGTTAACAGTTAAAGGAGCAGTGACCTACAACTTGGGAAACCCAACCACAATCTGAAGACTGAAGCCCAGGCTGCTGCAGGACTTCCTGTTATATGTTCTATACTTATCATTTCTGTCATTGCCACTCTAAAATTTTATTTTAATTATTTTATCTCTTCATCGTTTTGCTTAAATCAACTTTCTTTTTTTCATCGGAAGGCAATTATTTATTTTGTTA
Organism: Halyomorpha halys; assembly: GCF_000696795.3. Classification (NCBI taxonomy): domain Eukaryota; kingdom Metazoa; phylum Arthropoda; class Insecta; order Hemiptera; family Pentatomidae; genus Halyomorpha; species Halyomorpha halys. Next base: position 133,611 of record NW_027110405.1, read on the forward strand.
AATCTTTAAATGTCATTGTTTTTGTTATTAACTTTACTTTTATTTTTTATTAAGAATTATTATTTTTATCAATTTATTTTAATTTTATAACGTTGTATATAGTTACGGGGTGTAATTTATATGAGACTATACCTCCCCCATAATCAAATGTTAAAAAGAAAAAAAAATTAACCTCTTACATTAACCATGTAAGGCCTGGTATTAAATGAAAATGCTAAATCGTTATTGAATCAATATTGATAATACCAAGAAAGATTTCATAATGGTTTTATTCATACTGTCCTCTGAAAGGGCCTAGTATAAGTTAGGTGAATTTTAAAAAGTCAATATTTAATGACAATTAAGCTTAAACAAGTAACTTTTATCAAGTAGCGAAAATGCGCATGCGCGCCAGCTCAGGCAGACTCCTTTTGGACATATCGTTTATTTAGGCCTATTTCATTATTCCTTAATCACTTTCTAAAACTTTATATGATAAATATCTTTGGCTTTCAAACCGTATTGTCGCAAATGTATTTTCAACCAGGAAAAAGGATTTTTCCACTTATCTCCCTAAATTAATTATCGAATGATATTTTGTATTTATCCATTTTATAAAACTAATAAACTTTTAGAATGTTATTTATTTCAAATAAATAAAACTAAAGTGGATTTAGTGAATGACACAATTTCTTCCTTATTAAACTATAATAGTTTATTTCATATCATCAGCAACGTTTCGGGAGATTTCCCCCATCTTCAGGCTGCTAAAAAACAAATTCAACAAAACCATAAACATGTGCTTATAACAACACTAATATATCATATACACTCAAAGAACTATTTATAAATTATTTACTTGATAACAAAAACCTATACATGACATATAATTTTCTCCTATTTGTCATACTTGCTAATATATTATAATATTAATGTCATTATTGAGTAAAACTTTCTAATAGTCATACATTATAGGAGAATAATTACCTTTCTGAAGGTTATCTTCCATTGTGATAACAACCATATAGACTATAAAATAATTTTCTCCTACCTCCTTTATCACAAAGATGAACAATAAAAGCTAAAATTAACAAACTAAAGGTAATTAGGAGCATTTTTTAAAAAATATTTATCATTTAAAAACTGTCAGACTATTTCAATTTGGACGAGACCTCGTTGATACTAATGACCATTGAAAGATCCATCAACATGAACAAGTTCAAACGAAATCATTTGTGCCTTTTTCGAGAAAATGTGAAAAATCGATTTTGGGAAGTTGTACTTACGGTTAGTCGAATTTATAGGAAATGTTACTGCCACATTCCAGGTATATAACCACCTTAAATATAAAATTTCTGTTTTGTACGCACATTTCTTGTCTGTCTAGAGTCAAATTTAAATTCGGGAATAATCAATCGAAACGTTAATCTGATTTTTATTAAATTTTCATGCCTTGTGCGAATAGTTGTCTTGTCAGTTCCTCGAATGCGTAAACATATTTTTCGAAAATATTTCATCCAATTTGGTCCATATTTGGAGGAAATCCAGTTTAGCTTTGCTATGGTAGATTGTAACCCCCTCCAGTAGAGTTTATTCTCAAACGATAAATCAAATTTATAAAAATAATAAAATTTATTCTTAAATCTTTAAATACGTGTAATCATGTACTTATCTTTCCAATATAAATAGTAAAGAAGCAATACTTAAGTATGTAATATTTTTGTCTCTACACTAAATCACTTAGCTATTGATATAAAAAAAAATGTAAGACTGTTTATATGTGTTTTATTGTCACTATTTTGTTAATTAGTATTTGTGTTAATGCACAGTCTCTAGTCTGTATTTATGATTTTTTTCTTCAAACGGTTTTCAGTCGCCTTGATATCTAAATTCATGAATTTCTTTTAACCTCTACTCTCACAAATTCTCTTGTTTAACACTTTAACTAGTGACTTAAATTTTATCAATTTCTTATAAAGTATTAGAAATAGCAGAAAAGAATATTCCCAAATAAAATATGGCGCCCAAACCTCTTTCCGAGAGGCATCACGTCGATGGCTGATGGGGTTTTACTTTTTCAGATGAGGAGGCAGAAAGGACTTCTCCACAGAACATTGCACACCGCCGGCCCGAAGCGCGAGATGAATTGGAACCATTACGGCCTATAACTCACTCATAAACCATTTAGCTGTCACCGTTTAAGTTGCACCATTTCCAGGCGCCCTCACCCCCCCCCTCCTCTGAGCCCATAAATTCTATAAGAGTATCCCTGGGAAATGGGCTCTCTGCCTCCAGCATAGTTGGTTAGCGAGTCATGTAGTCCTAGCTCTCTGTCATCGGGATTATGTAACACTGTCAAAAGTATCTTGTGATCAGACACTTATTCTTTCGTATAAACAAAAAATTAAAATATATTTGTTTTTATAAATGAGAATTCATTAATCCAGTAATAAATCAGATTTTGATGTTTCTGTAAAATTATAAAATAGTTATTATTATTTCTTTGAAATAAAATAAAATTAATACTTAAAGTTTTGACCATTGTTATTTCTCCGGCATTAGCCATCTGCTAGTCAATCGCTCAATTCCACACTGATACCATACTTTGGGGTGGTTGTCAAAGAACTTCCGGACAGCAATTTCAACTTCCGCAAAATTATCCATTTTTTTCCTTGAAGGAAATGAGCCATGGATCGAAAAAGTAGTTATCCGTTGTTGCAAGGTCTGGACTATATGGTGGATGAGGAAGGAGTTCGAGTCCATGAAGTTCTTTTAACTTTTTTCTGGTTCGACGGGAAGTGATAGCTAATTGTTGAGGAGTAAGTTCGTGAGGGATCAGTCATCAGCTATTTATCACCTTCCCAATGGAGAGTAGATAGCGACTAACAGTATATTTCAACACACGACAATGCCTGGCAAGTTCGCGAGTACTTTTGGATGGATTTGACTCAACAGCTTCCAGTGAAATTTTTTTCCAGTATGCCTTAAAATTACGATAATTTCGTAAGACCCTGTCATGTTACTTCTTTGAAACAAAGAACTAAATTCATGCTTTCTTTTTTTAGAAGTTGAATGAGATTTAACAAGCTTAGAGAATGCTCTAAAGGGATTATTAAGAATTGGTAAGTATTAATTAGGTTTTAAATATTTAAAGTCCTTTAAAATGTTGAATTTGATAAAACAGTTATTTTACTTTTATATACCCCCATTACACGATTCTGTTTAATTAAGAATGTAGAAAACATGAACTAAAGTTTTTTTTTTTATTTTGTTTTGGTTAGTGTTGTCTAGGTTACTTTTATCGTGATGAACTAGCTCATTTTGGTTAGTGTTGTCTAGGTTATTGACGTTATATGTGGTACCTCTGTTTGCTTATATGTTAATTATCTTTGATTGGTGAACTACGGTTTAGTTATTTATTAATGTTTGAAAGGCTATGTTTTGTCGAGGAAATTTCCAATGATAATCGAAACATGTTATATAAACCATTCAATGTTAATCAATTTTTCAATGCAATGATAAGGAAAAACTGACTAAACTGAATATCATTTACACCCTGAGTGGTAACCTTACTGAGGCCGCAGCACGGTGGCAGACGAAGAGCACGGTAGAGTAAGTGCAGGTATCTTCTCTAATGCCCCCGCTGACTTAGTGCCTTGCCTTCCTGTCTTCTCTCTATCTCATTTATCTCCCCCAACCCAGGGCTAGGTGCCTAGCCAGTATACGACCGTACCCCCTTCGTCAAGTAGTAACTCCCGAGGCAGGTTCCATCTACTTTACTGAAGTATCTTGCGAATTAAATGTTATACATAACAATAGAGCGCCTGTAATACAAGAGTCCAACAGGAGAAAACATTCAGTTATTTCAACCCCAATTTCGATTACTTTTATCTGCCAATATAGTTTGGTGCACTCGGCCAAAGAATATGAAGCATATAAAATTGTTAAAGTAATGACAGCATTTTCCTGTTAAATGATAGGTTAATGATAAATAGTAATAATAATTTTGAAAATTAATTTTATAAAAATAATAATAATTTATTTATTTGTTTATGGGGCAACCCCCATACAAGTCGAGTTAGCCTGTAAAGTACATAATTTAAAAATCATTGTAATAATAATTAAATAATAATAATAACAATCAACAAACTATTTGCTTATTATATAAGAAGATAATAAAACAGAATACCCAAATGATGAATTAAAAATCATTTATGTAAGCAAATAACAAACAGTAAACCAAAACTGGAATTATCTAGATTAGTTAGCGTGAAAAAACAGAATTAAAACGACATTACTTATTTAATAAAATAAAAGAAACAAAAACTATTCATCTTATTGTGAGGATAAGTAGTGCTGTGTACGTGGTCTCAGTTGTTCTACGACTGACCGGGGGTTCCGACGACAGCATTATATTTATTTATTCATATATTTATATATTTAGGTATTTGTATTATGTATCTCTATCGGTTCCTACTGGGAACCGACTGAAAATGTATGCAATATATTTAACTCATGGAAGATACCATAGACCCCCTTGCTATGGCATGTTAGATATGAATATTTGTAATTAATCATTGGAGATTATCTACAACGGTATCGGGTTTATCAATTTACTATGATATTATTAAGGGGTGGTACGTAAGGATTCTTAATTATAAAGTAAAGTCTTGGTTGCATTGATTTATATTTACAATTATATATACGTACATGAACAAGAAAAATATTATGAGAGACCATGGTAGATCTACTTTCTTAAAGTAGTTAATTATATTGACTTTTTATCAATTCTATAATTGCCATTCAAAATACAACTGAAAGATCTTATCTTGGTGCGTCTGTCAGCCTTGGCAGTAGTGGGAAAGCCGCTCTTGTCCCGCGGCTGGGTCTCGCTTTGCGGCCTCTCAGCTCCTTCGAGCTCTGATTTCAAGGATTCTACTCTCCTTGCAACTGATCTTGAATCCTGTCTCCCTCAAACTGACCTTCCAACTGATCTCTTTTCTACCTACCACTCTCTTCTTACTCTTTTTCTCCCTTCCTCTGGGTTTCCATGCGGCATCTCTCTCCCTTTGATCCCTGGCTCCGAGCAATCAGTTCTATATGTCCTGAAGACTTATCTCTAGCCTATGCCGGCCTTAGCCTAGCCCAGGGGTGAGCAGGTGTTTATCTTATCTTTAAGTTTCTTTGACCGAAAAGAGGGCTTCGGTTTTTGACCCCGTTCAACAGCCTCGGCCGGAGTGCCCGGGTGCGGCCCCTCTCTGGTCCCATCTGGTGTATAATATATATATTATGTTTTTCCGCCAAGGTCAATGACTCAAGCGGCTACTTTGGGTTTATACCCTTATCAGGTACGAGACGCCTACAAAAAAACTTAACATTAAATTCCAATTTCTCTTTTTTCCCAGCTGGTACTTCTAATACACATTATTAGATAATCTGTTCTAAGTATCAGGCTTTATATTAAATATATAAAAAAAAAAGTTTTGCTTAATACAGCTTAGTTTCGGCATGTATCGGATTCGGTTCTCATGATACGCGGGGTAGTTTGTTAAGAAATGGAAAAAATGCTCCAATTGGAAATTGATTATAAAAATTATTGTTACTTAATTCGCATAACGCGTTCAATTAATGAATTATAATAACTTTTGTGTATTTCCTAAGAAAATGAATATGTAAAATAATAATGAAGCGGTTAGTTGTTGACCATAGATATCGGAGGAGAAGATCGTTGGGAGAGCGGTCAGTGGAAAACGTATTTTATAAAATATAAACGTATTTTATTAGTGCCAAAGTTTCGGCCAGAATTTCAGGCCTTCATTAGGGCTAAGAAAAAAAAATAAGACAATAAAAAGTAATACATAACAACTAGAAAACAACAGATAATATAGTTACTTAAGTACTATTGGAAGAAAAAGTGCAATGTAAGAATTTTAAGAAGATAGAAGCCGTATGAGAATATAGTACTATAAATATTATCATAAATAAAAGAAATAATATGCATATAAAAATCCAGTATGTAAATACATGTACAATATGAAAATTATTTAAAATTAATGTAGAGAATTTAAAAAAAAAAAAGTGAGAAAGAAAACGTTTGTGTAATTAATAAAATATATAAGTAAAATAACACAATTGAGGAATTAAAATATAAGTCAAAAGCATTAATTAGTTCAAATGACAAATTAATTAGAGATGGTGAGCATAACTTAATTAAATGGGGAATAAATAAAGAATAAAAAAAGGGGTAAGGGAAAATGGGATAAGGAGGTGAAACGAAAGTTGAAATAATAAAATATATAAAAACGTACCGACAGGTTTCAATTTTTAAGCACAAGGAAAGTTGCACGGTGGAATATTAAGGTACGTTGGAAAAGATGAAACGCTGAATGGTCAAAAAGTAAAGGTTTACATTAGATAAGTTACATTAATCAGATAGGTAAAAGTAAAATAAATGAAAGGCGTGGAGGGCCTGATAGTTGAGCGACTTGGGGCGTGAGTCACAATTGACTCAGAAGGTTGTCGGTTCGATTCTCACTTGGGTCGGTAAAGATTTTTCTGCAGCGGTCTAGGAAGATGAATATTGACATACAAAAAATTATATTGAATTCCTAAAATTCCGTGAATCGATTCCTTAAAATATTCGTAAGCTTCTAGTATCCTCTCTTGTTTTCCCTAACTTCGACTACGCTGGCTTGGTCTATGGAAGACTTGTAAGATTTATCTTTGGATTTCCCATGTGCTCTATCCAACCTCCCAAAGCAGTACCTCCATGGTGTTTTTCTATTCCGAGTTTTTAAAATTAAAGACCTACCTATATCCTGGATCTCCTCACTCTATCCATCCATTACATACCAGATCCCAACTGATACCTCCCATAGAACCACCTCCTTTAGTAAATCTTTCGTTATGCGTGCCACCTCCTTCAGGAATTCTCTTCCTATCTCCATTCGCCAATCCTCATCCATCCTTTTCCTTCTAACAACAACTATTCCTTCACCTACTACATAACCAAGCCTTTGGATCATTTATTACTATTATAAATTATAATATAACCGAAGCTTTCCATCGTATTTCAATACAAACACTGAAACTTTTTGAATGTCAGCCAGAAAATTAATCTTAATCTGTGAACAATATATTTATTCATAGGGGACATTTTCTCCACAGTAAAATTATTTTTTCCTTTATTTATTAATTACTCAAAAGACAGAACTTATAATTTTTTTTTTTTTTTTTTTAACTTCCTTTGAGCAAAAAATTCTTTTGATCGAGATCCTCGTCATTAGGAAAGGTGTAATACTCGACTAAGTACGCCGGAAGCAATTACTGCCCAGCAGTAAGCAATCATTTTTCTTACTTACCGGAAGAATTTCAATAGAAGAGCTAAAGGATTCCGGGATTGGTGTCGGTGCCATTAACAATAGGACTGGGAGAAGAGCCTCGTTATAAAACCGTTTTCCCTCACCTTCTCCTTTAAAATCTTCCACCATTTAAAACTCCAGAAGAAAAAAGTCCTCGGAAAATTGCTTACAGGGGACTGTCCCAGATAGCTAGGTAGTGATAACAACTTCTATCGCCCCTTCCTCTCTATCGTGCTCCAGATCCTCGGGGCTTAAAAGCAGTGGTTAAGGTGAGTAGAAGAACAACTACTAGAACATAATCACCGATATTTCAAGTACCCTTTCGTATCTTAATTCTCATATATATAAACTAATAACAATATATATAAACATATATATAAACTAAAAACACATATACATAAACTAAAGCTTCTTAAATAAAATATTAAAATTGAAAAAATAAATTATGATTAATTCATTAATGGGATGAATAGCTACCAGGTTTGTTTCGCGTTGATGATATTTATATTTTCTAATTACTTATTCATATTATTTTTTTTTAGATGGAAAAACTGTTTTTATTCTCAAATGTACAGGAGTGTTACAACATGTCTTAATTAAGAATCGAACAACTTTCTTCTACCACCATAAATTGAATAGGAATTAATCATTGCTCGTTTTGAAACGGCAACTAATTAATTAATAATAATTTAAATCTATTGTAATAACAAAGTTGCAAATAAATATACATTTATTTTATTCTTAATTTAAAACAAATTTGATCCTTTTTATTTTCTCAACTTTATTCTTTACAACTTTTGCAACGTTTCAACCCTCAGGCCATTCTCAAGGATATCTTCATATTGTTGTTATTTCCTTTTTCAAATCTTAAAAATGTAGGCTAATTGCCTTTGTCCCATATAACCTTTTCTAAATAATTTTTTCCTAGATTTAAACCTTTTATAAAACACTTTTCAGTTGCAATGATGATGCAATAAAGTTGCAAATGTGAATAAAGGAAGGAAGAAAAGTGTTTTATAAAAGGTTTAAATCTAGGAAAAAAATTATTTAGAAAAGGTTATATGGGACAAAGGCAATTAGCCTGCATTTTTAAGATTTGAAAAAGGAAATGACATCAATATGAAGATATCCTTGAGAATGGCCTGAGGGTCGAAACGTTGCAAAAGTAAAGAATAAAGTTGAGAGAATAAAAAGGATCAAATTTGTTTTAAATTAAGAATAAACTAAACCACTCTCAAACAAGAATATATAAAATAATTAATCTAATGATTAGATTAATTATTTTAGTTAGTTATATTTTATATTCATCTACTTTCCTTACTGCTATCAATGAGAGATGGAAACATATTTCAAATTAGATACTTTAAATATAGTTTAAAGAGAACCATTTCTGAATATTTCGTATTTAAGCAATGGCAAACTATTTCAATCAGAGTAAGGACTGATATTAAAGAACACTTAATTTATATTGATACGATGGGAATAAACAAAATCATTTAAGTCGTTTTTAAGAAAATAGAAACAATATAGATACGAAAACGACTATGTGACAAAACGTGCATATACCTACCTAAAATATGTTATTTCAATCACGTACCTCATTATATTTTTGCCGAAGCCCTTTACATACATGAGTACACAGAACATTTTACGTGAATAGCTTAAATAGCCTTGAAGGTCCATAAAAAGTGTATTTTCATTGAAAAATTGAATGCATCTCAAGATACAAATAACGAATATCAACTTTTTTTTGCCAAGAATACAACAGTTACAAAAAAAATACAACAAAGCCGTTTGCGCAGGATTAGAATCGAGAGAGAAAGGTCACGCTCAGCTGTTTCCGAGTTTTTAGTGTCCAAACTGTTATCAATATCTATCTCTATATAAATTTTATATCATTTTTTATTTTAAAAACATAATAAAATGGTTTAGTAAAAACTAAAAAAAAAAAGTTCAACCCATGAAGGGTTACGGATGCATTACTTAGTAAGGGAGTACTATTACTATAATAGGGGCCTGTGGATTAAAGTAATTAATGAACTTGTAAATTATTATTTAGAGCCAAGCGTTCAAATGTAGAATAGAACATATTTTATTTAATTATAGATAAATTATTACTTTATTTTAAATCAATGTAAACATTTCTAATCAATGAACAAGTGAAAATTTAAAAATTGTTTATAAACCAGACTCATACATCCCATGGGAAAGGCTTCAGTTCTGCGAAGAATGTAAATAAAGCTGTTCTTACTATTATTATTAATATAACTGTAACTAGATCAACGGTTGCAAGGAAGTGATTTAGTCATAATAATAACATTCGACTGATAGATTTTTATCTAGTTAAGGGTACCCAATTTATGAGATTGGGTGGACCCCCAAAGGGCTCTGGAATCCACATAGCTGATTCACTGTTATAATGAATAAGAAAATAATTGTCTGCCACAACAGGATTGGAACTCGAGTCATTGGAACTGTAGCATAGTGCCTTACCAATGAGCTACCCATTCACACTATACAATTGTTTATTATTTTAAGAATTAGTAAATAATTACAATGGAAACGTTTTTGTAAGTCATTATACAAAACCTATACAATAGTTAAAGGATGATAATCTTGAATTTCGAGAAACTTAATGAAACTAAATCTGTTTAATTTTTTTTTAAATTTGAAGAACTTCAAAAAACAAACCTAATAATTTTGAAAGAAGGAAGGAAATTGGGTTCATTAATACATTATTATGGCCATACCCTAAAAGGGGTAAGAGGGGTAAATTGTCCCCTCCCAGAAGTGAAAAAAAAATTAATTAATTTTTTTCAAGCAAATAATTGTACTAACTAATAAAGCACAACTATAATTATACATGGTTTTCCTAAAATTTTAGTTTTCATTTGGCTTTTCCATCCTGAAATGACACAACCTAATTAACTATGGCTCCTCCCCTGGTTTGGATTCTGATTACACCCCTATACATCATACATTAGGATACATAAGAAAAAAGATAAAAACAGCGAGAAAGATGAACTGAAAAATGTAACTATCAGACATTTTAAATTTATTATCTATCCAGAGTTACTAGCAACTTACAAATGTCTGATCATGGATCGTGGAGTTTTCACTTTCTTGAACCATCTATTCGATGAAACAAAGGCTACAGAACAACGTTTTCAATGAACTATATGCTCGCTGCCATTTCACTATTACAACTAAAGACTTTAAATTTCTTCGGAATGAATTAAATATTATATCCGTTCGAAAAGAAATATAATATATACTTAATTATTTTTTAATGAACAACCGATTTAAAAACATCAAATTAGGTTCTCTACTATACACGCACATATATATACATTGTATATTTTTACAGGTTTTCTATACCATTTCTGAAAACCTTTTTTAATAGAGGACTACACGAGATTGATTTAACAAAGTTTCATTAAAGAAGAACCCAATAGCAGAACTGGCCATCCACATGGAAGTTCTCGTGTTTGGCAACAATGAAAACGTTTCCGCTTCAGAAACATGTAATTGTAAAAGTCTGACCGGGATATAGATCCCTTCTCAATTGCTAGCAATTATCTGAAGGGAAAAAATAGTTTTGCAGAGTTTTTTTTTTTACTATACCATATTATAGTCTCAAAACATACAACATTAAATCTTTTAACGTTTCTTTATAATATTTTATTGTTGGTTGATATTGCAGTGCTATTTAATTTCAGGAACATTGTAAAAATTTTAAATTTTAATTTAATATTCTGTAATACATAGGTGCCAAGCAATGGTATGGTTTCATTCCGTTAGAACTCTTTAACTATTATTTAGCGACAAATACAACGGTTATATACCATACATTTGGTTTAGAATTTCTTATATCACTAACAAATTAACTAAGAAAAAAAAAAACCTCTCTTCGTTAAAATTCAAGGTTTATTGTTTCAAGGAAAAAAAATCCAAAGATCTACTATCCATGGCTTTTTTCCAGAAATATAGATCGGATTTTTCTTTTATGCAAAACAAAATATAAAATCTCAACCGAAAATCCTCCTCCCCCCCAAAAAAATCAGCTGAGGTACGCGCCTCACACAACGTTAACGTACTACGCCACGTACGTCCCTGTACGTTTTTTGTACCACAGTGGACTCGTATTGAAGTGTTTTTAAAAAAATTTTCAATTAAAAATATATAAATAAATATTTTTTTTTTAATCTAAACACAAGGGAAGGCGAAAATTTTGAAAAAAATAACAAAACATTTTTTTCGGTTACTAAAAAGGTTCGAGTTTTTAAGGCTTCTTTAGGAGGGACTAACGAATATTAACTTTCCTTTCAAGACTACAAAAGTTTGACGGAATACAACAAAGCCGAATATGTATAAATGCAATCGGGAGGGATGGAACGTTCTCGTTTTAATTCTATTCAAGCTCCTATTTTTTTCATAAATAATACAAAATCTTTAAAATTTTGTATTTATGTATTGTTTACTACTGTTATCACCTGTAACTAGGCTTTCCAGATTATAACAAAGTAGAGAACGAAATAAAGGCCAGGACAGTAGCAGGAAATATATATTATTTCTCACAGGAGATAATACTGAAGTTTAGAGCTCTCTATAAAAGAGTGAGAGAGACCATTTACAAAACCATCGTAAGCCCAGTAGTGATCTATGGGGGAGAAATGGCCTTTGCCAAGAAGCAGAACAGATGCTGATTCCTGGGAGAGAAAGGTATTGAGAAGGGTATGGGGAAGAGTCGGAGAATCGAGTTTAGAGAAGAAGAAGGAATCCGGAATTGATAATTGTTTCGGGGAAACCAGCATCGTGGTTTTAGCCAAAAGAATAAGTTGGTTAGGATACGTTGAGAGGATACCCGATGAAAGGATTCCCAAAAAGATGGATTATAGCAAACCAGATGGGAAACGGAAAAGAGGATCAGATGGCAGGACGATGTGGAGGAAGATTTGAAGCTCTTGAAGGTTGGCAGATGGAAGGAGAAAGCAAGAGACCGTGTAGACTGGTTGGCTGTTGTGAAGGAGGCCCGGCTTCTTGAAGGTTGGCAGATGGAAGGAGAAAGCAAGAGACCGTGTAGAGTGGTTGGCTGTGGTAGAGGAGGGGCGAGTTCTTGCAGGACCTTAGTGCCATAATAATAACAATAATAATAATTATTATTATTATTACTTTTTATAAATATATATTTATTTTTGTATATGTTAAGATCATACATGTAATAAAAGCTGTTTTGTGGTAGATACCCCTGAGGATGGCCGGATTGGCCGAAACGTCGGACTTATAAGAAAAATAAAATGTGTTGAGACAAAAATGGATACAAATTTAATTATTATTGTTTAATAACAAAATTAACCAGTCTCAAGAAAGTGTAATGATTATAAATATAATTATTATTACTGTTAGCAATAAGAAATGGTTATTTATTTCAAACAATCGAAATTAAACAAATAAATCTCGAAAATATTTTAATGAGAATAAGACCTAGCTAATGTTCAACACCATTTAACTATACATTGTTATACCGAGTATCTTCAAAATCAATAAAGCCCTTTAAAACAAAACAAAAATAAATCGATTTAATAAAGTGCACTCCTGGTAAGTCCATGTAATCGAAAAAATAGCTGTAAAATCTCAGGTTAGAACCTCTCTTAAATATTAAATTTCACTATTGTATCTATCGTTTCTTAGCTAGGTTGTTCACACACACAAACATGCATACAGCATTACAAGAATCAGTTATTCGGTCTCAAAACGATTATTTTCGTAAACTAAAATTAGTTCGTAAACTAAAATTCAAAATTTTTCAATATGATTCTATTTTCGTACTCTTCATTAAAAGATAATTAGTGCTTCATGCACAAATAATACATGTAATTTATTATATATACTTTACTGAGTCTTCTCCCTTTGATTGCCTTGTGGCATTACAAGGTCTTGATATCAGTCCAACTATAGCAGGTTGTATAGTCTAGCTATAGCCTAATACTACGCCATGGAATTAATAGAACTTATGATTGTAAGACTAAACTTAACAATATATTTGTAAGTGAGTACTCCTAGATAGCAGTGAAAGTAAATTAGAAATAAGTTAAAAACGGATTGTATATCACTTGAATAGGAGGATTTTTTTTGGTCTTATAGATTGTATGTTCAGGCATCCTGTGCGCAATAGGTACTGCGCAATTCCCGAAGAAAGTATTTTTCTGTACCCTCCAGCTCCAAAATGATCATTAATTTGCTAAAATCTTTCCTACTTACTGTAAAATAAATCTTTCCAATAAAATTTAAAGAAAGTTAAACATTGTTTGCGAAAACCAAACTTACTACTTATAATAATACCTACTTATAATAATAATATATTACAGAGCATTTGAAAGACAATTAGATTATCTACAACGCTATAAAAAAAATAATACTACCATAATCGGATTCCTATAAGGGAAAATACAACAAACCATTTTTTATATAAGAGTTGATATCCCAAGTGTCGACGACACAACAAACATTTATTGTATGTTGTTGACTTTCATAATAACTAATGAATTTAAATTACAAATCTTAATGTAATACTTTTATTTTATTTATTTATTTTTTTATGAGCTCTTCAAAATATATTTTATCGTTATTATTAATATCTAGAACCGGCAATAAAGCATCATTCGGTGAGAAAAAAACAATAATCCAGAGACCTGAGACAACGGTTGCGAATTGCGAGTTGGTATTGAATAATGGAATTTTTAAATGCTAACTTGTACGGAATATCTGGATCCAGAACAGTTAAACTCGTTTATTAACTGTCTGTCAATTTGGATGTGTTCACGTCCATCAGCTGGCTATATTCGGCCTCGTCATACCTTCTCTCTTTGGATTTTTATTAAAACCTTTTTTAACCCAGTGAAGAGACAGTTAAATGTTCCAATAATGTTTTTATTTTTCAGTTTTAATTGAATTACGTGGAAGACAAGACAATTCATTTCCTTAACTATTGTAAAATTAGCCGTATTCCTTCAACGTATCACTCGCATTAAACTTACTTGCCTGTTTTATCAAACAAACATATACACATTAAGTAAATTAGGAAGTGCATCACAAATCACTAAAAATAACCTGACCCCAAGGAAATCGTTTTCATTATGAAACTTCTTTTAGTACATTTATACCTCCCCCCCCACATAAAAAGGAAAAAGATTACAACAACCATTATATGCCCAAACATAATTAATACAATGACTATAGGTTAATAAAAATATTAAGTTTAAGTTAGATAAACATTAACAATTATTTTTTTTATTTATTAATTTTTTTTTAATATCTTAATTGAAATTTACAAATGTATATTATATAATACATTGAGTAAATTTGATCTTAGTTAGAATGGAGTGTTACAGGCGTGTAGAGAAACTACCCATTGCACTCTAATTATTTATTAATTAATATTAAAATTTCCCACAACCTAGGGCAATATGTAATAGTGGTAAATAATCACATTCATACGAAAATTTAAAAAAAATTAATGAAAAAATATATATAACTAAATAAAATATCTCTCTCTAATAAAAATAAATAGAATGAGCATAATCAAGTATATGAAGAAATAAGGATGTTATAAAGCAAGTAAAATTTAGAACTAATATAACAATAAAAACAATTAAAAAATATATACTAAAAATACCATTCGTTAACAATACACGAAAAAAACTTCAACTGTTTTTATCTGCAGTAAAATGGAGGAATCAACAAACAAAATATTAAAAAAATAAAAATAGTCAAGCAATTACCCTTAGTCCATTAACATTGTATTTATGTTTACACAAATAATGCTTGAGCAATCTCTTTTGCATGTTTTAGGGATTGATAAAACGAAGTGGAGTAAATATTATGATTTGCATTTTTTTCATCGAGATTAAAAAAGTCATCAAAATTAAAACGCTTTCTGTTCACTAAGTTTATAATTATTGATTGGTCCATTTGTTATCCAAATAAATTTGGAATACTTTTCAGTTAACCAGATATGTAACTAGACAGAGTACCTCGCGATGTTTTCTTTTTGTTTTATATTTGTACTCTATATGAGGAGTTTTATATCAAAAGTTAATACACGAATTTTTCAAAAGTAAATTTTTTAGACAAAATAAAATTCTATACCAAAAACTTCAGATAATTCTCTGTCAAATAGGCGTTGATTTGTTGTTGATTAGTGAGAGCTTATCTAAATGAGAAAGTTTCATAATAATTTTTAACTTTCAATCAAACTTTCAAAATGTCAATATATAATCGACTTTCAATGTCGGCTGAAACGCTGCATCACATATTGTAGTTGTAAACCTTTTTGTGTTCTTTAATTTAGCTAAGTACGCAAAAACTTCGTTAAACAATATATTTGTATAATTTTCAACGTAAATCTACCTATCCTGCCCCCACAAATTTAGTTTACAATCAAAACTGAGTGGTATCACGAAACTACTTTTTTTAAAAGGTGTTAAATATAAACTTCCTTACAATAAAATAACCAATTATTTAAAAAAACTGAGTGAAAATGCTACTGCTCCACCTCCATTTTATGTTGTTCATGACCGATGGTTGTTCATTGTTTTATGCTTCCCATTGCCATTACATCCATATAGATATTTAGTTATCATAGTCAACTGAACCGTTAACCATACCATCAGAAAGAACTAGGGTTATTACCATTTATTTAGAATCTCTAATTTTCTAACACATTCTCTAACATTCTAAAACCATTGAATTAGAATTCGAGCTTCTGTGTAGAGGATGGTATTGAACAGACCGGAGAAACTAACCCGAGAACAAACAAAACATAAAGTAGGCTTATCTCGATCCCTATTGGAATAGGACTGGAAATGTAGTGAGATCAATAGAACCTTGTATTGGAAATCCATGGCCAGCATAGAACACCCAAAAATCCTCCTTGCCTTACAAACAAAATTTAAAACCACTCATAACTTTATCTTATAAGTCTCAAAACCATCCTTTATATAGGAAACCTTTTATAAAATAATCGTCTTAAAATTTTTATTTACATCATCAAAATCTCTAAAAACCAAATATTTTACTCACATATGCATATTCATATCTAAATCATTCTTCAATTTACCAAAAATTTTATTATATATCTTATTTTTAATCTTAATATGCTTTTCAATGAAGTTGCCCATTTTTCCGGTAATATAATACCTCAATCGTAATAATATCCCTTCTAATATCCTTGAAGAAAAACAAATAACATAATCACACAGACTTAAAATATTAAACAAATAACATAATCACATAGACTTAAAATATTAATAAAATTGTTTAAAATATCTGTAAGATTTTCTAGTAATTTCGTTTCATGCAAATTTTAATATTATTTTGTAAAGAAGTACTGTTACTACACCAACGGTTGTGGTAGGAGGTGATATGGTCAGATTTAACCTAAAGGGCCGTCCGTTGTTAAGGTGGATGGGGCGCAGGTCTTGCGAGCGGCGTGGGTTCAAACCCAGCCTGAGCATTGACTTTTCTCATTTTATTATTATTTTATTTATTTATCACCCTATCCTGCATGTTAGGCAATACGGGTGTTCGCAGCAGTGGATAAAACTCATTGATGCATTTACATAGCTGTGCACCCAGCTTGCTCTGCTACAGAGGTCGTCTTGGTGTAGCTTCTTCTCTCCTACCCCGGGAGTAGAACCCACAGCTTCCTTCCACCCGTAGAAGAAAGTCTTGTAGTGCGGGTAGTTTTCTTTCTTCATTAGCTCAGGGAGATCGCTTTGTAACGCATCAGCATCCCTCATCATCTTGGCTCTCAGTTCCTCATAAGCGGTAAAGGCGAGTACAACGTGTCCAACGGTCTCTGGAACCCGACAAATTGGGTATAGAGGATTTATGTTTATGCCATGTGCGGGGAGCTTAGCTTAGAAAACCCTATGCCCCGTGAGGAACTGTGAGACCCACTAGTCAGGGAGGACCCAGTTGTTTCTGGACGTGAACCAACGGTAGAAAAGTACTTCCTTTTGGGCTATTCACCCACCGTCGGTCCCGTTCTTCGGAGGATCCTCTTCCATGTGTTTAGGTCTTCACCAATACACAGTTAGTGCTTCTCCGGTAAATCCGCCAGAACTTCCCTCTTTACCGTGTTATGATTATTTCATAAATATTGTCATGTTCTTCATAACTAGGAACTAGAAAATGTTTTTATTGCTTCTATGATTCTAGTTTACCGGAAAATTATGTTAGAAGGGAATTTTTAAATCACTTAATCGAATCTACCTTATTACCTTATCTACCGAATATCCTTAGAAATGTTTTAAATCCTTTACTTTAAGTATTGAAGAAGGAAAATAAACATAAAATATCGGAAAACAATTTCGTTATAAAACGAGATGAAAACTGTAACAGCTTGGAGTCATAGAAACAAAATTAATTTCCTCTCACTCCATTAATGTTTCTGGAATAATACTCACTGAATAATAATAATATTCCGAGTGCTGTCGGAGTAAATTATGATTTAACTGAGGGGAATATTAAATTTTCTTTAGTATCTAAGAATCGTGGTAAGGAAAAGCGAGTAAAATACGAGCAATTTTATGAAGTATAAAATCTAAAGGTGGTTGCTATTCTACCTACAGGCTCCTGCTAGCTTCGCTCTCCAAGTTTTAATACAACTCTGTCGGCGTTGCATTGAGAGAGAGAAGTCTAATACCGCTAAAAGCGGTAAGCGTCGTGAATATCTTCAATGCCATCAACGGGATGAGGTTTCCATGATTATACTTGAATATACTATTACTTTAATAACTGGTGGAGTATGAAAGACTGTTATAAAGAAGTAAAGAAATTTTAATTTGACACAAACAAATAATATTGAAGAATAGTTTTTATGAAATAAGCCAACGTCTTGGCGAAAATATCCAGTTCATCCTCAGGGCTACAATTATAATACTGAACAAAAATTCAAAAAATAAACTATGAACAAATATAAATATAAATAATAAAACGGCCAAAATGCCGCAGAAGAAAAATTATATTTTCAAGAAGCGTATTGTATAGACAGAGGGCTCTTCATGATTTGTAGACATCCTTTTTAGTTACACTTAACGATAGAATCTCATTGTAGGATCTACTATAAATACTGCATTTTTAGTTGCACAAAACGATAGAAAGTATTTATAGTAGATCGCACAATGAGATTCGAATCAAATTATCAGCATCACACTGTAAAGACAGATGCAGAGGAATCTGGTTAAAGATGTTTTAGGTGAAAGGGCTTTGCCTTAACTGGTTCGGAACCAACCCACTAAACCCCAAGTCATTTTTGGACGGGCAAGGTATTGAGAGGAATCGGTTTTAGGGCATGGCGGAAACCATTATTCTAGAAACGCTGGGAATCCTACATCATTTGTATTAGGCCTTCGCTTGTTATTATGTTCAGAATTCAGAATCAGAATAGTGACCTATTGTAAATCCCCACTCACTTCTGGAAAATTTTTTGTATTTTTCGTTGTGTGCAATCTAAGAATCAATCGCTTTAAATCCTCTACGTCCTTTTAAAATGATTAAAAGCATTAAAGAATGCTAATAGACAATATTTTGGACAACATCTACTAGCAATTAGAATTGATCCCGATCAATTAACCTTGACAACGTTCAAATGGAATGAATAAACACTAAGCCATGCCTGAAATTAGAACCCAGTCGGTCAGATCTGTTTGTCTATTGTCTGCTTTCTATTCCCTGAGTGGAATCAGCAAAAGGCTTATTTGGACTAACGTCAGAGCATACCAACTGTACTGTTGGACTAACATGACAACAGTACCTAGATGTTTCTACCATAACTAGACATATTCATTAATGGAATTTCATGAAATAAAATGTTGATTTGCCCATTTTTCACCCACATTATTTCTTTGAATGCAACGAATTTTTTTCAAAGAAGTTTTTAGTTTTCTAATTATGAACTAAATAGTAAATTAATGATAAAATGAATAATGATTGTTGTTGACATTTCCTGAACAAATAGTCTATTTTGTTACATAATTTTAGAAATTTATAAATTATCGTATCGCGCCTTTTCTTTGCAAGTTTTTAATAGTTAATACCAATCTATTTGTTGTTTTTTTCTTTGTTTCGTATAAGAACAGTAGATCTTTAATTGTATTAAATGAGTTTGAATGTATAAAAAATTACAAAAACCAAAAGCCAACTCTTGTAAATAGGATAAAAAATAAGAAAAAATCAAGTTCAGTTTTACTTTTTTTTTTTAAATCCAAAGTACAATTTTTCCTACATTTCAAGAAATATGATCTTTCGGGCATGATTTTTGGAGGATATTTTTTTTCTGCTGATGTTCTGCGTTCAGGAAATCAATTCATAACTTTACTACGACTATTGGAAAACCGAATTTCTGCTCCTCCAACCCATATCAATATTTTTTAGGTTGTATGCCTTTGCATGGAGAAAAAGTTGTTACAGGTAAAGAAATAATTCTTCAACATTTTATGCTTTATGTTTATCTCCGGTTTTAATTTGTACTATTTTGTACTGTTTAAAGATGTGACACACACCATAAAATGACAGTTCTATAGTAAATGAGGTGTTCTAAATTCAAATTAGTGGTCAGAAATAACATGATATGAATCAAGGATTGGAGAGGGACCTTTTAATAGGACTTTTTCTAGAGTTTCGTCCATAATAGGCAGAAGGGAAATAGGTCAGTAGGAGGATGGATATTCCTGACTTGGACGGCTTAGGAAACATTTTAGTTATAGAAATTTTCGGTGTAAATAGGTTCATCGGAGAGTAGCATTACAAATATAGCTAAGGACTAGGATAGCTTTACGAGGAGGCTGTTTCCGATTACAGGTTGTGATGAGATTGTGGCCAGGAGCTTTTTAGAAAGTAATTGGTAGATGATATTTATTATTTTTGAAGGATGAAAAGCTTTAGGAGGTAGTGGTATTTGGATTGGAATTTTAGTCTCTGCTGCAACAAGTTCAAGTGGGGATTTACAATAGGTCAGCCGCTAAACACTAATTTGACTTTAAAAAAAAATTAAATTGGTTTAAATAGAAAACTGGCAAAAATAATACAAGAAGAAGCCCATGGGACAGTTCTATACAAATATATTTCCTAATATTATTCGAAAACCGCGGTTCTCACAAGCAATCATAGGGAAAGACATCATAAAAACTTATATTAGACGGATCATAGAATTTGCAATAACTACCTGCAAAAATTAGGCATAGCTCAAACGTTTCAATGTGATAATTGCAGTGATAACAAAAGCCTTAGAAATATTACAAAAAACAACGAGAAATATTGTTCAAAGATCTTGATACAATTCAAAATATTAATTATGATAATATATAAAAATAATGGGCTATGCAAAAATATGTTACATCCATAAAAAATTGATATCCATAAACGAAAATGTATAACAAATATAGTTAAGGTATAGTATATTAGTAAATCACATATATTTAACTTTATAAAAAATAGCAGTAAGAAGTAGAATATAGTTAATCAACAAATAGAATTGAATAAAGTAATACCATCCACACAAGGGGAAAATCCCCCTCTCTTCCCTAAAAATTAAAGAAATTGAACTAAAGTGCAATAAACTATCATTATACAATAATTCTAACACATAATAGAGTACACAAACATTAATATGTCAATAAACCTATGAATCATAGACAAACGTATATTTATGTGTAAATATAGAAGGTGTATTATTATATATGATACTGTAGATCTTGAGTAACTTAGACCAATGCCGAGTGAGTGAAATAACCAGAATAGAAATTGAGAAGATGAGCCGAGAACAAAATGGGAGAAACCTGAGAAGGTAGGAGCTAGATGATTATACTGCCAATGGGCAACTGATCACGAGTTAATATGTAAAGAATAAAAACACGGCTCGTCACCCGAAGAGCTGCTACCTCAAATGTTAGCGAAGAAATACAGGTTTAAGAAATTACTCAGAGAAGAATTGTTTAAACAAACATAAGCACAATCAACAAGATTATTGTAATTTATAATTGAACATAATAAAATGAAAGCATTTGAAAACAAACTACAAACATATAAACCAGAAAAAAGAAAACAACCAAACTATTACAATAATTAAAATTAAGGTTTAAAAAAATGTCTATATATCACGTGTGTGATAGATGGAGGGTACGTCCGCCCGCCTGCCTTGTACTCTTGGAGGATGAGCGAACTTCGGTTGTAGTCCGCCCGCAGTGGCGAAAAGTGATTAAGATGACGGAGATGGCCAGAATGCTGGCTTCTAAAACTGCTTCCAGAAGAGTCGATGTAAATACACACCCTGTAGCTCTAAGGTGTCATCTGTACGTCTGTGGTATTAACATAATAGCAACCATGTGTTAGATAATCGATTATTAAACCACATCTTCGCCGCAGAGTTTATTGTAAACCGAGAACAAAAACAATAAAAACAATTAAAATGAAATCTCAGTATCAGAAAAAGGACTTGGCTTCGAGACAAGCTGAGATATGATTATTATTATATAATTTTGTTTTATGATAAATTGTTGACCATATGAAATAGATTATAGGAGGAAGTTTAGGTTAAATCT
Source organism: Halyomorpha halys (assembly GCF_000696795.3). Taxonomy (NCBI): domain Eukaryota; kingdom Metazoa; phylum Arthropoda; class Insecta; order Hemiptera; family Pentatomidae; genus Halyomorpha; species Halyomorpha halys. Next base: position 155,554 of record NW_027110405.1, read on the forward strand.
TACATTAGAAACTATATCACTTATTATTTATTAGTAATACATT